>NC_062998.1:52305805-52605805 GCF_023078275.1 Leguminivora glycinivorella
CAACCGTATTGTGCATAAGAGTTAAAATTTTCAATAACGCCCACTCCATTACAAAAATATTCCTTTTTCTCAAACATGCAATGAAATATTGTCTTTACGTTCCTTAAAATGGGCTGGGAAGTATCGCTTTTTGGGCGCAACAACTCGAGAGGACTGTAAAGGGATTTCATATTATTTTTTAGGCCTAGGCCTGCAAAGTAACTTTTTTAAGTAAGCTGTCAGACTGTCATGTCACTTTTTTTTAAATTTTTGTGTGACCTGGATACTTGTCACACTTGACGTTTGAGTGTATTCCAATTTGGTTCCAAAATGGATCCTAGCGTATCGTTCACAAACAATGTATTGTAATGTAATTTTAGAATAAGCTTTTTATCGTTGACGTTTGCACGTGAAATTCGTTTAATTACTAGTATTCATATGTCTATTTGTATTTTGTCACTTAATAAATAAAATATTGTTTTTTAGAGCATTTTTTATTTATTTCATTGTATGTTTGAGAAAAGCACTATACATGCCTCGGCGTGAAAACGGATTCCCGGCCTCGTATCCCTATCCGGCCTCGCTCGCACGCTCGCTCGGCCGTATATACCCACTTGGCCGGAAATCCTCATTTTCCCGGCCTCTGATGTAATGTACTATTATTGTAAACTAGCTTTCGCCCGCGGCTTCGCTCAGGTTAAGTTCGAAAATTGCGGAACTCTCCATACAAACTTCCACCCTTCATTTTAGGAAAGTGGGGGGTTAGAAAGAGACAAAACGTAGCCTATGTCACTCTCCATCCCTTCAACTATCTCCACTTAAAAAATCACGTCAATTCGTCGTTCCATTTTGCCGTGAAAGGCGGACAAACAAACAAACACACACTTTCCCATTTATAATATTGGTATGGACTAGTAATATAACATATCATTCCATCAATTTCACGATAAATACGAGCGCAACCGACAATAATACGCGCGGTGAAGGAAATTCTCAATAAAATGAAAATGCAATTTTAAATATGAAATTTCCCGCTTCGTAAGCCACGGAACAAGTTTCCGAGTCTGGGAATATAATTTTACAATATTTCACAAGGTAATATGAGAAATATAGATCTAGAAATATGTAGGTATGACCTATTCCGAAACACCAACAACTCATTTTTAACCCCCGACGCAAAAACGACGGGGCCTTATAAGTTTGACGTGTCTGTCTGTCTGTCTGTCTGTCTGTGTGTGTGTGTGTGTGTGTGTGTCTGTCTGTGGCATCGTAGCTCCCGAACGGATGAACCGATTTCGATTTAATTTTTTTTGTTTCGAAAGCTGAGTTAGTCGGAAGTGTTCTTAGCCATTTTTCATAAAAATCGGTTTACTTTTACTATTGATATAGTCGCTGGGCGAGAAGAACTATGGTGTGGAAGCCCGCTAACACCCGCGGTCGTGGCAAGCTCAACCTTACGCCGTGGCTTGCGTGGGCGACGGTCGCGCGATGGTCGCGCGACGGCGATGCGACGCATACGAAATCAAACCTTATCGATATGGAAGTATGAGACGCGACGGCGACGGTCGCGCGACCGTCGCCCACGCAAGACACGGCGTTAGATGGAGAGATGACATCTGCCAACTAGCTGGCGATAACTGGATGCGTGGAGGAAAGGAGAGGAGGCCTGTGTCCGAAGGTTGGCTTGAACGGTGCTTCTATAGTAATATTTTTTTTTAAATAATACAGAGTAAAAGTTGTACTGACTGTAAATATAAATGTATAATGTCTAATTAAAATATAATGTTAAGTTGCTCATATTAGTCACAAACTTTGTAATAAAATTGTAACGCCGTGGCTTGCGTGGGCGACGGTCGCGCGATGGTCGCGCGACGGCGATGCGACGCATGCGAAATCAAACCTTATCGATATGGAAGTATGAGACGCGACGGCGACGGTCGCGCGACGGTCGCGCGACCGTCGCCCACGCAAGACACGGCGTTATTACTATTTTAAGACACCTTCACATATTTGCATGCTGTTTGTACACGGCTAAAAAAGGTGAACCCAACGACTGTTTACTTCTTTATGTAAACCATACCTTTTTTTGCAAATAAATTATTGTTTGTTTGTTTTGTTTTTGTTTGAAGACGGGCGCTTTAAAGGCTACTAAGATAGATAGATAGATTGATGTATATAATTATTTAAATTGTAATTTTACTGTAACATACAATACTGCTTCGTTTATGTGTAATTTTCCTAATCCTTTAATTATTTCTTGCACTACCTTTGTCAAAATTTATATTCTTCATTTCCTGCTACCCTAAGGTTGTCTGGTAGAGATCGCTTACAGCGATAAGACCGCCTGTTGCTACCTACATGTTTAATGTAATAGGCGAGACGACAAAAAAAAACTAATTAGTCCGTCAGTTAGATTATCAAAGAATTTTATACACGTATTTTTTATTTTTTCTCATAAACTAAAAATAACGACGGTACAGTGCGTTGAAGTTTCGCGTGACGTCACGCCTAGGTACAATTTTTACTTAGAAGTGACTTCACAAGCCCCCACTCCGGAACTTTGATGCTTTAAATCTTTGTAATTTTTCATTAATTAGAAAAAGCGAAAATGTGTTCAGTATTTTTTGACGATCTAACTGACGGACTAAACAGAATGTAATTTTTTTATGTGGTCGTCATCCCTATTCTGCTATTTGTAAATCTGTTATCTTTTTTTTTTATTATAAACTGGCCAGTGATTGACCTTAGTCGCACCTGATGGAAAGTGACGACAAGGCCGAGGTTGTAGCTCACTGGTTCAGTAATAACCTATTCACTCTTGACTTGAATTCACCCAGATTGTATTCGCCCGGGAATACAGATGAAGGAATTGAACATGCATGTTCCATTCCTTAGCAGTTCGCATTAGGAAAGAAGAGGCAAACCTCTTCGTGTGAATGAAAAGTAGGTCGTCTTTGTGGTGCATTAAAGAATATTTACTTACTTACTCACTACATCACTGAGCAGTATTTGCAGAAGCCTTGTAACAAACTTGCCCCCCTACCCCCTTAAACGGTTTATCGCGACAGACGCTCGAAATCGCATCACCGTACTAACATACTAAATTGGCTAAGTTGGGCGGCTTAGGAGTTACTAGGACTTAGTACTTGACTTAACCGGTTATTATAGTTTGCTTGTTTTAGTAGAGGGTTACATCGACAAGCTTCTTCAGATCTTCTCCATATGTTGTCAACTAAAACATGTATAATCATAAAGATTTATATACAGCATGTACGCTTTATACGGGCGATAAATGAAACTAGATATAGAATTCATTCGTGCATCGCAACAGAATTCAATGTCGGCTGCTCGCGTGCGGTCCGTTTGTTAAAATAAGAACTTGATATGAGCTTGAAGAAGTTGTTTGTGTAAGAATTTATAATGGCGGCGTTTTGTGAACATCAAAGGAGTGAGCCTTCTGTACTTGTACTATTATATACACTGTGCTATAGCTAAGGTCCCTATCAGATACCTATTACATACAGCCTTCCTTTTGAATCCGGACTTAAAAATGATAGGGTGTTATAAGTTTGATGCATCTGTCTGTCTCTCTCTCTGTGTGTGTGTCTCTGTCTGTGGCATCGTAGCTTTCGAACTGAATTAGTCGGGAGTGTTCTTAGCCATGTTTCATGAAAATCGTTCCACAATGTCGGGGATTTTTTCAAAATTTTAATTTTTTGGTTAGTTATGCGATGTTGTTGTCGGTGACTGTACCGTGTAAGGCGTACAATAGACGTGCCGAAGACTTGTAGGTAATCTTCCTGTACACAATGTCGAGTAATATCTGTTTGCCCACAGCGGCGTGCAGGAACAATGGGTTGAGAACCCCTGACTGCCTTCCTACTTTTATGACTAGAAGTATAAGGGAGAGTACTGTATACAGGGTGTAATTTTTATAACAGGCAATATTTATGGAAATGTTAAATTATGTTAAATTTTACAGAGATTTTACTTCCATCATTCTGCCTATTGAGCGTTAAGGGGGTTCAACGTACGAGGGTTAACGTAGTGCCTTCTTCTCTTTTATGACTAGTGGCGTCTTCTCTTAGATAATGGCGGTCTGGCCAAACAAGTTGGCATAACATGTTATTAAATAAGTAACAAGTAACTTATAAGATACTAGCTATTGCCCGCGGCTTTGCTCGCGTCAAATTCGCAAATTGCATTCCATTTTAGAGAAATGGGGGGGGGGTAGAAAGAGACAAAAAGAAGCCTATGTCACTCTTCATCCCTTCAACTATCTCCTCTTAAAAAAAAAAAACACGTCAAATCGTGGCTCCGTTTTGCCGTCAAAGACGGACACACAAACAGATACACACTTTCCCATTTATAAATAATATAATATCAGTATGGATTGTACAAAACTGGCTATTGTATGTACTAATGCCGCCACTGTAGAACTATGTCATAATGACGTTGTAAATCAGATGGTAAGGAATCTCTTACTGTTTGTCATTTTGACACGGTTGTAGAGTGGCCTAGGATTCCAATTGGTTGACTGTACCTATACAGTTCGCGTAGCCGAATGCACAAACGCTCACTATAATCTCTTTCGTAGATCTATAATCACTATAGATTTAGATTAGATTTAGATTTATTTATTTCATAATATAAAATTACATTATAAATTATTCTACCTTAATCTATAAGAATTTATATTATGATCGTCGAGTATGATTTTTAATGAAATATCAATTACAATTATAATTTGATACTAATTTTAAAAATATAACAATAATGATTTATAAGTAATCACAATGTCAATTTTTACATAAAAAGGAAAAAAGAAAAAACAAGGTATCTCATAATGATCGTCAAACTAAAATTAAAATACAATAATGGATTACAGTCAATTTATATTACATGTCATTTCCATATACTCATTTACAGAATATAATGGATTTTCCAATAAAAAGATTTTCAATTGGCGTTCAAAAGTTTCGTCAGATGTTTCTGTTCGCAATTTCGCGGGTAGTCGTTCGTAGTATGTCGGTCCAATCACTCTCGGGTTCTTTACTGAAAGCGCCATGCGACGCGGCACTGTTCGCAATCTCCCTGTGGACCGAATTTGTTTCCCGGAAACTTCAACGCGCTTGAACATCGAGAAATTGTTTCTCACAAACATTAGTACTTGGAAGAGGTAAAGTGAGTAATGTGTCATTATACCGTTCTGTTTGAAGAGCTCCCTGCACGGATGTCTAGTTTGTACTCCGGTTAGTAGTCGTAAGGTGGATGTACTAGTGCTCGACGCGGTACTAGTACTCGTCACCCATGGTTTAAATAGCGATTAATAAGATAAGATTACCGTTACATTCATCGCAATTAGATTTATTAGATGAGAAATGTTTGTAGCCTTCACATTTCATACGCCATATTATAAAATATAGAAACTTTTTTCAATTAATGAATAATATATGTGATGACATTGTCATGAGCAATCAATCTCTCAATTTTGTTAGCGATTTGGTTAAGCTTTGCTCGTATTTGCTGACTTATTTAAAATACTTTCACGGTAAGTTGTGAACATATTCTATAACTGTGTTGGTGCTAGAATGTGCGGGAAGATATTTAAGTAATTAAATGTCGATTTCGTTCATTGTTACTGTGATAAACAAGCGTGTCATTTATTAGGACTGAAAACCGTCGCAAGTCTAAAACTCGACACGGCTGGCATTTATTGGGACTGTTACGTTATTTTCCAAGTCCCAATGTTTGTCGAGCCGTTTTTTCAGGATATCACGATTAAAGTAGCCAAAACGAATCGTTTACAGTTTCATATTATCAGCATATTTTTCTGTAAGTCACATTAACTTTACTGAAAAAAACAAATTACATGCACATAGACAGTTTTTTGTATATCTTTTACGGTTTTATTGATATGTTTTCTCGTTAAATGTAGTGAAATCTGTATAATTTCTTTGGGGCTTGACATGTCATTTTTCACAAAACATTTTCCTGGATCTGTTCTTCGTGATGCTTCCAGATACAGAGGTGGATTTAAACGACGAAGAAGTGGAGCCGGCAAAGTATTGCAGAACCTGTGGAATACAATTTTTATTTTGGGGGAATCCCTATTTTAGTTCATTACATAATTTATTTTGCTCAAAATGCGGAGCCGACTTATTCTATTTTATTACATATATGTAACACGTAAAAAGTAAATGTTATCAACAGAATACGTTTTTTTTTATTAAATTATTTAATTTTGTAGTAAATTTTAACCCAAAACACTTGTTTTTTACTGTTTTTCCTGAATCATACTTAGATGTCATCTATTAGGACTGCCAGCAAAAGCACCTGTCAGTTATTCGGACAAGCGTATTGACTTACGTTTTATTTAATTTTGAGATTTTTTTATATTATCACTGTATGAAACTAATTGCATTTAACAAAGTTAAAGGTCACATCTCCCAAAAAAGATGGATATGTTTTGTATAGATGGGTAAATTATCGTAATATCACGAAACACATAAATATTTTCCCTTAACCTGTCGAGCAGTGGTACATCCACCTTACCGCTCGTTTTTGAAGGAATATAATCTATTATATCGCTCTTGCGTATTGGCGCAACAGAGCCAGACTTCATTTCTGTCGGCGTCTGGTGTCGACGATTCGCATTCGGCTACGCCAGCAGTTTTTAACCCCCGACGCAAAAACGACGGGGTGTTATAAGTTTGACGTGTCTGTCTGTCTGTCTGTGTGTGTGTGTCTGTCTGAGGCATCGTAGCTCCCGAATGGATGAACCGATGTAGATTTAGTTTTTTTTGTCTGAAAGATGAGTTTATCGGGAGTGTTCTTAGCCATGTTTCATGAAAATCGATCTAATATGTCGCGGTCGGGGGTTTTTCCAAAATTTAAATTTTGTGATTATTATGAATACAAACGTATAACAAAAGTCACATGGATTTTAATCTCACATGTTGTCTGTTACCACAGAATTTATTTAGATAGAAGAAACAAGTTGATCTATTTGTATGGTGGCTGAGCGTGTCAGATTATATACTGAAGTTGTTACTTGCCTGTGATTTTAAATATCTCTCAAGCCCTTTACTAGTAGTGTTCATAATTTTTGTGTTATTGCAATTAAATGTCACGTAACGAGGCATTTTTAATGTTTTCGTTGACTTCAACTTACAAAAATTGTCGCCCGAAAGCTGCAAGCTGCGATTAAAGACGGACAACTCAGTGGATTTGATTGAGATCCGTTTCACACGCTAAGGACAACGATCAACCAAGTCTTTCACCGATTTGTAAGGTCCTACTAGTCTAAGTTTGGCACTCTGCGTTAACCGAGTTTTGAGTACAAAATTTATAAGTATTTTCATGTCGGCCTCCTTTATCATTGTTTCGTATAACTCTATTGCGTCAATCAACTGGTTCGTGACGTCCTCAGAACCGTCCATGACGGGCAACAATGACACCGCGGCCTTACGTTCAAAATTATCTTGAGAAGACAACGTTGCGTTTTCACTGTCTTCCAAAGATATTTCCGATTTGCTTTACTTATCGCTAACTTCCTCTACGAGCTCCTCGTACTTGGCATAAATTTGCTGTGCCTGAAGTAATTTGTCCTGGCCGAATTTGTCGATTGACCTATTGCCTTGATACGTGTGATTTTTGGATAAATGGTCCAACCTGTTGCCATTGCTACCGCGACTGCCTGTCATTAGCTTGATTTATGGTAGCTGTATATAATATAAGACATCTGTGTCTGTTACAATCTAACAATACTCCCAAATCCGAGAGACGACATATTAAACTGATTCGCCTCAAGACAAGCCCCTTGACCTAGCTGTCACCTAGGTTACCAACATGTCTCGTCTTTGTCTCACCCAGCATGTTAGAACAGGACAGAATAACGCAATTAGGGCAAGTTAGATTGAGTTCAAGTGAGCCTCTTGTGGGTTAAGGTGAAATTTGTGTTTTGAAATTGTAAATGTTGCTAGCACGGTGTATAGATGGATAATTAACCCCCGACGCAAAAACGACGGGGTGTTGTCTGTTTGTCTGTCTGTCTGTATGTCTGTCTGTATGTGTGTCTATCTATGGCATCGTAGCTCCCGAGCGGATGAACCGATTTAGATTAAGTTTTTTTTTGTTTGAAAGCTCAATTAGTCGAGTGTTTTTAGCCATGTTTCATGAAAATCGGTCCACTTATGGCGAAGGTTTTTCAACATTTTAATTTTGTGGTTATCTATTATAGCGAGGTAATTGTGTGATCTTAGATCTATAATAAAAACAATGGCGATACCTCGGCAAGTTCGTATAATATTTTTCAGTACAGATGGTGTTTTTTTTACGCACTAGTTCGAGAAGTGATTCATTATATGCTAGGTCGAAACTTCGGAGGCTCATCTGTACTGAAAAACGTCGTACGATACACGTGCGAAAAGGAAATTCGTAACTCGTGTCGATTTAAAACACTCCCTTCGGTCGTGTCGGTCGTGTTTTAATTTATCGCCACTCGTTTCGAACTTCCTTTTTTACGCACTTGTATCGTAATGTACTATATTAGTATAACTCAAGTATGACCTGACCACTAAATTAAAATTTTGAAAAACCCCCCAACATAGTGAACAGATTTTCATGAAGCATGGCTAAGAACACTCCCGACTAATTCAGCTTTCAAACAAAAAATTGGTCAATCTGAATCGGTTCATCCGTTCGGGAGCTACGATGCCACAAACAAACACACAGGCAGACAAACAGACAGACAGACGTACACACAGACAGACACGTCAAACTTATAACACCCAGTCGTTTTTGCGTAAATAAAAATAAAATCACAATCTTGATGACCGGTCTGGTCTGGCCTCGCGCGTTGTCACCCGCGGCCCTGGGTTGGAATCCCGGTAAGGACTTTTATTTGTGTGATGTGGATAGATACTTGTAATTAAAAAAAAATCGGCCAAGAGCGTGTCGGGCCACGCGCAGTGTAGGGTTCCGTAGTTTCCCATATTTTTCTCAAAAACTATTCAACCTATCAAGTTCAAAACAATTTTCCTAGATAGTCTTCATAAAGTTCTACTTTTGTGATTTTTTTTTCATATTTTTTAAACTTATAGGAAAAAAACACTCCCCACTTTACGTGTAGGGGGGTACCCTGATAAAACATTTTTTTCCACTTTTTATTTTACCACTTTGTCGGCGTGATTGATATACATATTGGTACCAGATTTCAGCTTTTTAATTTTAACGGTCACCGAGATTATCCGCGGACGGACGGATGGACGGACATACATGTGTTATATACTCACAGATGTCATATAAATGATGACAATTGGCTGCGACTTTCATTTCAATCCGGTGGTTGCGGGTTCGATCCCCGGCTCGTACCAATGAGTTTTTCGGGACTTATGTGCGAAATGTCATTTGATATTTGCCAGTCGCTTTTCGGTGAAGGAAAACATCGTGAGGAAACCCGACTAATTCCAATAAGGCCTAGTTACCCTTCGGGCTGGAAGGTCAGATGGCAGTCGCTTGCGTAAAACTAGTGCCTACGCAAATTCTTGGGATTAGCTGTCAAATGTTCGCCCAGGCTCCGTGGCAAATGCCAGGATAACGCATGGAGGATGACGATGACTTCATTAAAAAAGTCATCAAAGTAAAATCACCGTTTTTTTTCAGAAAATCCCCAATATACACAGGTTTCTTCGTAACCATGGCAACACAGCGGGCCCTAATACTCCCCTTTGTGACGGACACAAAGCTGTCATTACTTGCCAATTCGCAACCTATTTAGGGATGTCGGGCACTTTTGTATGGGCTCGGTTGGTTTGTGGATACTGGCTACATTTTGAAGGAATGACTCCGGTTTCGTTTGATAGGTAATGTTTGTTGAGTTTTATGGAGGCTTTAAAAGTCTATAAGTACCTACATAGGCGAGACGACTAAAAAAAAACGAATTAGTCCGTCAGTTAGATTATCAAAGAATTTTAGACACGTATTTTTTCTTTTTTCTCGTAAACGAAAAATGACGACGGTACAGTGCGTTGAGGTTTCGCGTGACGTCACGCGTAGGTACAATTTTTACTTACAAGTGTCGTCACAAGCCCCCACTCCGGAACTTTGATGCTCTATATCTTTGTATCTTTTTATTAATTAGAAAAAGCGAAAATTATGTGTATAGTATTATTGGACGATCTAACTGACGGACTAAACAGAATGCCATTTTTTTATGTAGTCGTCATCCCTATTTGTAAGCACGTCTAATAAAATAATGCCACGCGTGTTTAGTGGACGGACACTTAAATGGTTCACTAGTTAACACTAGTAATGTAAAAACATGGGAAATATTTCGATTCAGCCAAGATTGTTCTCCTGTACCTTACAAAATACAAAAACTTGCGACACAAAATGTCACTCGATCTATATTCATCCATACTAATATTATAAATGGGAAAGTGTGTGTGTCTGTTTGTTTGTCCGACTTTCACGGGAAAACGGAACGACGAATTAACGTATTTTTTTAAGTGGAGATAGTTGAAGGGATGGAAAAAGACAGATGCTACCTTTTGTCTCCTTCCAACCCCCCACTTCCCTATAATGGGAGGCGGAAGTTTGTATAGAGCATTGCGCAATTTACGAATTTAACGCGAGCGAAGTCGCGGGCAAAAGCTAGTCTGTCTGTATACATATACGGAGTTAAAAATATATTCCTACGTCTTAGCACAACCACCCGTTATAAAATAACAGCGCAAAGCAGCAGGGTCCGACATTATCATATTCAATGTGAGATATTTAAATATCTATTGAACAGAACCCACCATCTGCTCACAATTGGATCCTTATAAAGTATCTTATTAGAGTATCCTATTTCCTTTTATACTACGTCGGTGGTAAACCAGCATACGGTCCGCCTGATGGAATACGGTCACATCACATGGCGTTTACGCTATCGTCATACCTCGGACACTGACGCTCAAATATATGAAAGAGCGCGTTCCTAGCTTCCTAGCACAGTCTAAGCTCATGTAGGTGAACGCGTACTAAGCTTGTATGAGTGAAATATGACAGATCGACTGTTCGCGTTTTTGACAGGCGGTATCTGTGAGGTAATCGAGAGGGGGCGGCACTTTCAGCGAGGAGCGAGAGTGGCCATACTGTACAATAATAGTACTCTTTATTATACTGCATGTGCTATCGTATAACATCTTCTAAAACTATAATTCAGTAAAAGCTTCTCTAAACAATCTTAATAAAATCTTTAGGCCATTTCGATTCGCATCGCAGTCCTTTGTGTCCTGTGGCGGCAAATTGCGACCTTTGTCCGCCGATGTAATAACAGATAAGGCCTTAGAGGAACGACTAATGAAAGATTATGAGATGACTAAACAAGTGAAAGGCTTGAAAAAAGGAAGAGCGAGACTGAATTGTTTTATTTCGACGCCTTTACGGCCCGATCCAGGGTCCCTATACCTAGGTGACGTCAAAATGCTTGCGTTTCAGAATCGCAACGTATACCGCGAATTCGCACGAAGCGCTTTGATTCTTATTTTCTTATGCGCACTGCCAAGGAATGAAATTCCTTGCCGGCGGTTATATTTCCGTCCTCATTTATATGAGGGTTATCCCGGCAACCTTCAAATCAAGGGTGAACAGGCATCTTCTGGGCGAGCTCACTGCATCGTAGGCCATGGCTACATGGAACAACACTGAGAACTGTTCCTGTGGAGACGCATTGACCTGACTTGGAATTGCTCCAGAGTTTGGCCTTCGTTTCCATGGCAACCTAGAATAATACTGAGCTGGAAAGTTGTACTGACCTCACGTTCTCATATCGCTGGATGTAGATCTTGTGGAACTGCTCCTGGCGCGGCTGGCTCGCGATGTCGGCCTTCATCTCCATGGCAACGTGACGCGGCAGCACTGACAGCAGGAGGCGTTCCTGGGGAAAAGAGGGTAAGTCAGTTTTTGGTGTTGAAACATAGTTACAAAATTTGTAAGTAAAATCTTAGAGACGGATCAGATAGTTTTTAGAAAATGCCAAGCAAGCCGTAACCATTTTTTTACACCTTCTGTAAGTGACATCGTGAATACTAAAAGTAGTTAAAAAAAAAGAGAGTACCAGAGAAACACCACGAAAAAACTCTCGTTTAGATGGCGTACCTGCACAAATGAACACCTAAAAGGCCTAGCAACATATGGACATTATGTTTGACCAACTCCACTTAAGTTTAGTAATGACGAAATCGACCTCTTGCACCTTGGTGCGATGACGAATCTCGGCATTCCTCACTCCATCTTAAATCTTGATACCAAGCACCCATCCCTAAGCAAGCACCATCGTCTCCACGCCTGCCTTTGGCTGGTCTGTGGCCAAGAGTAAGCCCATTTATAATTTAAAATAACCTAACCTAACCACAAAATCAAAATTTTGAAAAAACCCCGACCGCGACCGATTTTCATGAAACATGGCTAAGAACACTCCCGACTAACTCAGCTTTCAGACAAAAAAAAACTAAATCTAAATCGGTTCATCCGTTCGGGAGCTACGATGCCATAGCCAGACACACACACAGACAAACAAACATATAGACAGACACGTCAAACTAATAACACCCCGTCGTTTTTGCGTCGGGGGTTAAAAAAGCACGGCAAGCTCTATGGTTCAAAGGTAAAATTCGTTTCGAGGAAGGCAATAAAACACGTGGTACCCCTGTCAAAGTTACCGCTTGCATTTATAATAATGTACTATTACAGGTAAGGTCCCTTTGTCGAGTCATTACAACTCCCACAGCAATTGTGGAGTTAGCGTTGAGATTCAAACTTCGGGGACAATGCTCTCACGATCCAGTGTTTCAGATGAAAATTAGAGTAGACACGTTATTTATGCTGAAGTAAATTTTAAGAACAACTTAAGACTTTTTTTTTAATACCACGTCGGTGGCAAACAGGTATACGGCCCGCCTGATGGAAAGCGGTCCCCGTAACCTATGGACGCCTGCAACTAAAGGGGTGTCACGTGCGCGTTGCCGACCCATTAGAAACTTAAATCCTTTTATTACAATGAAACGGTACGGACGGACGGAATGAATGATGCGGATGTTAGTTTGGGTCAAAACGTAAAAGCTAAATTTGACCCACTTCCCGGTTTCTGATTGATCTGAAATTTTGCACACATATGTAAATCACGTGACTATGCCATATTATGGTACCATGGAGCTGATCTGATGATGGAGCAGAAAGGTGGTCATAGGAACTCTATTATGAAACGTCGTATACACATCGAGTAAGGGGTTTTAGAAACTCCTCGGAAAGCAACTGTTGAAACAATGACTTGTTTAGTGTATACTCCCGTATTGTCGCTCTAAAATACGGACGCCCATTTGAAAAGCTCTCGCTGTACTGTGTATGTATGTATGTAATGTACCTAATTTATGTCAGTCTGCGGCAGCAGTTAATCTTAATTTTTTTCATCACACTCGTTCGTACGCAATGAGCTATTTTACCGCCCTAGGGCGATAAAGTGAATACCTGGTTGGGGCCTTCCACGACCTGTCAAAAATTACAAGATGGCGGACATGTCAGCATGTTCGAAATGTCAGTGTAGGGATTTCAATACATTTAGTTTGAAGTTATTCATTCGCGAGTGAATTGGCTGAATAATAGTACATTACGATACAAGTGCGTAAAAAAGGAAGTTCGCCACTCGTTTCGAACTTCCTTTTTTACGCACTTGTATCGTAATGTACTATTTCATCTGTACTGAAAAATATTTTACGCACTAGTTCGAGAAGTGGTTCATTATATGCCAGGTCGAAACTTCGGAGGCTCATTTGTACTGAAAAACGTCGTACGATACACGTGCGAAAAGGAAATTCGTAACTCGTGTCGATTTAAAACACTCCCTTCGGTCGTGTTTTAATTTATCGCCACTCGTTTCGAACTTCCTTTTTTACGCACTTGTATCGTAATGTACTATTATACCATGCACGAAATAAAGCATCAGGTAAATATAAGAAAAACATGGATAGAAATTATTTTTAAACCAATGTCTATTTAATAAGACAGGTAGAAATAAATAAAGTAACTGAGTTGACCGCGTGATATCACTCAATTCCATTTCATATAAATTCCATATTGAAATTCGGTTTGACAGTTCTTCAAAAGAAGGCAAGTAGGAGGCAAGTAGCCTATTCTGATTCCGAGTCTACCCTTTATCCCATCTACATCTATCCCTGGCTTACGGACCAAACTCTGCATATTGTATGCTCCCGTTAGGCAAGTACGTTTAAATCCTGACTACACTGGAAACGTTTGAACTTCAAGTAAACTGTTGAACAGGAGAGCTTTTAGAACATTAGTTCACTCACACTTATGTCACAGTATAATAAAGTGTACTATCGTACAGTATGGTCACTCCCGCTATCCGCTGAAAGCGCCGCTCACCCCCTCTCGGTTACCTCACAGTTACCGCCTATCAAAAACGCTAACAGTCGGCCTGTCATATTTCACTCATACAAGCATGCGCGTTCACCTACACGAGCTTAGACTGTGCTAGGAACGCGCCTCTTTCGTATACAATTTGATCGCCAGTGTCCGAGGTGTGCTTATGTGTAAAGTAGTCATGATGTTAGCTCTGTCAGTGTCAAATTCGTGTTAGATCTACGTGACTGAAAATCATTTGACAAAAGACACAACCAAAGTTAAGTGTTTATAAATCAAAATAGAAATTCTTACACAGATTGACTGAGTCCCACGGTAAGCTCAAGAAGATTTGGGTTGTGGGTACTCAGACAACGATATATATATAAAATATACAAATACTTGTATAGGTACATAAAAAATATCAATGACCCGGAAACCAGGAAACAAATATATGTGCTCATCACACAAATTAATAAATACCCTTACCGGGATTTGATCCCAGGACCACGACTTAGCAGGTAGGGCCACTACCGACTAGGCCAGACCGGTCGTGGTTTATACCCCCATAGAAGACGTGTAGCTCATTTTACAAAGCTAAAAGTCACAAAGGACTACCTGGGGCCCGTTTCTCGAAAGGTACAAGCCTTGTATTACAAGTGCGCGAACTGTCAAATCATATGGGTTGTCATGGAAACACACTTGTAATACAAGGCTTGTACCTTTCGAGAAACGGGCCACAGGGGCCCATTTCTCGAAGCTACTAGTTACAATTTACAAGTGGTAGTCAATGTCTGATATGACAAGTTGGAAAGAGACTTCCGCTTGTAGCTTGTAACTTTCAGCTTTGAGAAATGGGCTACTGAAGTCGCTTTTCTACTTGTCATTATTTACTATCGAGTTCCCAAACACATAAGTACCTCAAGAAAAAAACGTACCTCAAAGCCCTAGAGAAAAAGGTACGGTGGCCTAGATGTCGTTACACCTTTGGGGAACGCTCGGCTAGATGGCGCTAATATTGATATTTGACATTTTAACACATATCCAGTTAACAATTTGGGCCAAATTGTCAAAACTGAGGTTCAACAGTTTTAAGCTTGTGTCGAGCTGTCGAGAGATGGCAGTCTATGCACTGTGACTACACATTTTACTTTGACAGTCTCTATAATACTCGATCCTCTTTGTTACCTATTATAAATTCATAGTAGAGACAATTGACTTGAACAAAGTAAGTTCTATTTTTTTTCTCGTCAAATTCGCACTATACTTTTTTGTCGTATGAGTAATCGCGTACTTTCCAACCCCAACAACTATATTTCCGAGACAAACTTGTTCGCAGCATCATTACATAGTAATACAGTTTCGCAAATAGTTTCGAAATCGTCGCCAGCGGGAGTTATAGTGTTGTTTTATTAACCCCCAACGCAAAAACGACGGGGTGTTATAAGTTTGACGTGTCTGTCTGTCTGTCTGTGTGTGTGTGTGTCTGTCTGTGGCATCGTAGCTCTCGAACGGATGAACCGATTTAGATTTAGTTTTTTTTTGTTTCAAAGCTGAGTTAGTCGGGAGTGTTCTTTGCCATGTTTCATAAAAATCGGTCTACTATGTCACGGTCGGGGGTTTTTTTTTTTGTTTTGTGGTTAGGTTAGTCTGAGTCTTATGTTATAGGTCTACCAGTAACAGAAAAAAACTTCATTTCATACGTAAGACCAACATTTATATTTATTTTAAAAAACCGGCCAAGAGCGTGTCGGGCCACGCTCAGTGTAGGGTTCCGTAATTTTCCGTATTTTTCTCAAAAACTACTTAACCTATCAAGTTCAAAACAATTTTCCTAGAAAGTCTTTATAAAGTTCTACTTTTGTGATTTTTTTCATATTTTTTAAACATATGGTTCAAAAGTTAGAGGGGGGGGGACGTACTTTTTTTTCCTTTAGGAGCGATTATTTCCGAAAATATTAATATTATCAAAAAACGATCTGAGTAAACCCTTATTCATTTTTAAATACCTATCCAACAATATATCACACGTTGGGGTTGGAATGAAAAAAAATATCAGCCCCCACTTTACATGTAGGGGGGGTACCCTAATAATTTTTTTTTCCATTTTTTATTTTTGCACTTTGTTGGCGTGATCGATATACATATTGGTACCAAATTTCAGCTTTCTAGTGCTTACGGTTACTGAGATTATCCGCGGACGGACGGACGGACGGACGGACGGACGGACGGACGGACGGACGGACGGACGGACGGACGGACAGACAGACATAGCGAAACTATAAGGGTTCCTAGTTGACTACGGAACCCTAAAAATGTAATGTGGGAAAACTATTTCAATTTCGAAGCTGAGGTACTTTGAATACTGGATACATTATTTTTTTAGACTAACCAAAAAAATAACCTTTAAAATAACTTTCTTTAAAGCACAAATTATGCCTGGCTATAAAAATATTGTCTTTACCATATTATATGTACATATATCGAACAGTTAAATTATATTTTTTCCATGAACATAGCGAATAATCTCGACTGGGGGACAAAAGTAACTGGTCCATTTTTTCCATGTTTCACAGTGTTTGCATTATTAAATAGAGTGTCCACCGGTTATATATGGTAGGCGTGTTCAGTGGACACAATATGTAGAACTCAACATCATAGTGTAATAATGGAAAAAATGAACTAGTTACAATTGCCCCCAGTCGAGATTTGCCCCGTTGTACCTTATTCCATTTTGAGCAAACATTAACACAAAACTTAACAAACATATTTAATCCTACCTATTTCAGAGGTCCTTTTGCAGATCAGAAAACTGCTAAATCTAAAACAAAACCTACTTACTTTAAAACAAAATAAAACTGGCCGATTCTAGTACGTCACTAGCTTGGATACGTCGAATAAGCAAAACAGCCGAAACGACATGATTTTATAGGGCTTTAAGACGTTGCTCAGAAGCGAAAGTGTAAGGTAGTAAGTTTACTAAACTTGGTAAAACGTTGGCGAACGCAGGGTACGGGTTAACATCAGTAAGTAAGCACCTACCTAACTATTTAGGCTTAGTGACCCAATGTGAACTTTAGCATACCCCTTTCCAACCGAGAAATCGAGATTTCCTAACTGTATTTCGAATTATAATGACATGAGTTAAAATTGACAATCCATACTATTTAATATTATAAATGGGAAAGTGTGTGTGTCTGTTTGTTTGTCCGTCTTTCACGGCAAAACGGAGCGACGAGTTGACGTGATTTTTTTTAAGTGGAAATAGTTAAAGGGATGGAGAGTGACCTAGGCTACTTTTTGTTTCTTCCTAACGCGAGCGAAGCCGCGGACAAAAGCTAGTTATATATATGTTACCCTCACGATATCGTATCAGCTTGGGTGTAAAGTGCTAAGAAATGAGAGCACGCACCCTGTCCCGATATTGCGCAGTCCCCTGCCAGTCACTGACTTGAAGCTGACGCAGATTCGCCGCCATACTGTCCTCCCAGCGATAAACGTTGCCGTAGACGAATGGCATTTCTGCGACGCGAAACGAAAACGAAACGCCCCGAAAGGTTGTCTGGCTCTGGCGCCAATACGCAAGAGCGAGAGAGATAGATATCTACGAGTATTTCGTTTCGTGAGCGTTTGTGCCATTCGGCTACGCATCCAGCGTAGGTACGGGCTAGGAAATGAGAGCACGCCACCTGTCCCGATCCTGCCCAGTCTCCTGCCAGTAACTGACTTGAAGCTGACGCAAATCTGCCGCCACACTGTCGTCCTAGCGATACCTGGGTTCGTAGTGAAATGCACAATCGCTTACAATAATATCGTTATCGTATCTCTATCGCTCTTCTGTATTGACGCGACGAAGTCAGACTGCGTTTCAATTGGCGCCTAGTTTCAACGATTGTTAGCTAGGCCGGTGCTGTTCTGGCAAGACAGAGCCAGACTGCCTCAAATTTATTAAATACTAGCTTTTGCCCGCGGCTTCGCTCGCGTTAGGTAGAGACAAAAAGTAGCCTATGTCACTCTCCATCCCTTCAACTATCTCCACTTAAAAAATCACGTAAATTCGTCACTCCGTTTTGGCGTGAAAGACACAAACAGACACAGGCACTTTCCCATTTATAATATTGGTACGGATGAACGATTTACCTCCTCAGTCCTCGTGTATTACATATTCCAAAATTCATTTCGAACTTTTATTGAGTAACAGAAGGTTTTCTAAATTCAAAAACAAAACAAATGCTTCCAGGACTCAGGGTCACAAGTTGCATTACTGCATATTTTTAGGTGCTGTGCCGAAACTTTGTGTGCAAAAACTTATTTAAAGTTACTCTTGGCCAACTTACGACGAAGAATCCTTGAAGACTTGAATATTTCGTGTGTTGCTCTCAAACTTGACGGAACTAAGTAAAATTATAAGCATAACTATGAATATAATGAAAAAAGTTAAAAGCGGCGATAATGAGGCGTCAGAACTTTTTGACATCCATACTAATGTTATAAATGGGAAAGTGTGTGTGTCTGTTTGTTTGTCCGTCTTTCACGGCAAATTGGAGCGACGAATTGGCGTGATTTTTTAAATGGAGATAGCTGAAGAGATGGAAAGTGACATAGGCTACTTTTTGTATCTTTGTAACCCCCCCACTTCCCTAAAATAGGGCGTCGAAGTTTGTATGAAGCATTCCGCTTTTTTCGATTTTAATGCATACGAAGTCGCGGGTAAAAGCTAGTAATTAATATGTGTGGATTTTAAAGTTTGCAGTCAGAACGTCCTTTTTGTCAAAGCGGACTCCAGACACACCTCGGACACTGGTGATCAAATATATGAAAGAGGCGCGTTCCTAGCACACAGTCTAAGCTCGTGTAGGTGAACGCGTGCTATGCTTGTATGAGTGACATATGACAGGTCAAATGTTCGCGTTTTTGACAGGCGGTAACTGTGAGGTAACCGAGAGGGGGTGTGCGGCACTTTCAGCGGGGAGCGGGAGTGGCCATACTGTACTATTATACTGTGCTCCAGGCTCGGAATGCCGGGATAACGCAAGGAGGATATTTATATATCAGAAAGCCTGGCGACCAAACTAATCAGAAAACCGTCATTTTATCGAAATACTTCGAAATCCGTAAACCACGAAACAGCCCGTTTTAAGCCTACAGAACTTGATAGGGTTACGAACGTACTCCGCAATTCAGAGGCCAAACACCGTGTTCAAACATCTATTGTTAGCATTGTTGGGCCCACAGACTACCTAGAACCCGTATACGAAAGAGAGCGTGTGGTCACCAGACATATTGACAAATTTAACTTGTAAAATAGCATTTGAGCAGTCAGACTACTGAATAAGTAGTATCTTACATCATCACATAGTATAACCACACCTCGGACACTGGCGATCAAATATATGAAAGAGGCGCGTTCCTAGCACACCAGTCTTAAGCTCGTGTAGGTGAACGCGTACCGTGCTTGTGTGAGTGAGATATGACAGGTCGACTGTTCGCGTTTTTGACAGGCGGTAACTGTGAGGTAACCGAGAGGGGGTCGGCGGCACTTTCAGCGGAGAGCGGGAGTGGCCATACTGTACGGTAGTACTCTTTATTTATTATACTGTGGTATAACAGCCTCAGAGCATGCGGCGGACGTGTTGCAGAATTTAGCTCATTGAGCATATAGTTGTCGTTGTGTGCGTGCGTGACTCGCTGGTCGCAAATAGACATGGAAATGATGCGCTTGTGTTGACAGGCGGTAAACTGTGAGTTTTTTTTTTTATAGATGGGCTTACTCTTAGCCACAGGCTAGCCAAAGGCAAAGGAGGCCTACGATGGAGTTCGCTCGCTCTGAAGATGCCTGTTCAAAATTGATTTAAATAAATAATAAATAAATAAATAAATATTGGGAGACACCTTACGCAGATCTATCTAGCCCCAAACTAAGCAAAGCTTGTAACTATGGGTGCTAGGCGACGATATACATACTTATATAGATAAATACATATTTATATACAAATACATAGAAAAAACATCTATGACTCAGGAACAAATATCTGTGCTCATCACACAAATAAATGCCCTTACTGGGATTCGAACCCAGAACCGCGGCTTAGCAGGCAGGGTCACTACCAAACTGAACCAGACCGGTCGGATTTGAAGATAATCGAGAGCGCGTGGGCGGCACTTCCACTGGGGAGCGGGAGTAGCCATACTGTACGATAGTATTCTTTATTATACTGTACCTACACTGAGAGAAAATACAACCAGTTTTCATGTTCGTTCAACAAGTTTTTTGGTTAAAATAGCGCCTACGTGCTCTTTGGTTCAAACAACAAGCTACTTGTCATTTGAATCGGCAATATATTTGAATCAACAAGTCGATTTTATAAAAACAACCTGACACATATTGTTTTAAACATACGTTTGGCTGATTCAAACGGATAAAACAGTGTTGTTTTAATTACTTCAATTCAATTTCAATTTATTTATTTCAATATAACAATATACATTGTGTGTGAACTTTACCTATGGATAACTTAACCTATACACATATTTACATCAAATATTAATAAAATAACATTTCTTACATAATAATCATTAAATTGAAAAAAAAAAAAACTACGGGAGAACATATATTATGTGTGGTGACTGAGTTGGCTTAAATGCTCCGTCTAGCGTTAAGACGGTCTGTACAGTGCCCGCAATTTTATTGTACAACCTAAGTACCATTGTTTTAGACATGCCGTATGCGTGCGGGAGAATTCAACTAAACTATGTGTGGTATAGGGCTTATAGTGTGCGAGAAACGTGTCTCTGTCGTGTTGTAGCTTCGTGTATCAAGCAGGTATACAGTGTGGAAAAATCGAATGCCACTACCTTAAATATTGTAAATAGCACATTTTGTGGAAGGGAGACTTTCCTTTGTTTTTAAAAACAATAAATTCTGCATTTAAGGATTTATGAAAAATTGCTTGCCTCAGTCGGGATTCGAACCGGCCAAATGTGACAAAAAATAAATGTGGCTAAGAACAATCCCAATTTATTTATATATATTTTATTTATATATTTATGCATTTAGTTATTTATCTTTATATATGTATGTTTATGTATAATATTTTATTTTTTTTTGCCTATATTGTGCGATAAGTTTATTTCTTCGAATTTGCTGACACCTACTGACATTATATAAATTTATCAATTTCCGCTACCTTAAGGTTGTGTGGAAGAAATCGCTCTTTAGCGATAAGACCGCCTGTTGTTTACCTTTGTTCGTGTTTCTTCCTTGTTTTGTATTGTTGTATTTTATCAAGGTGTGCAATAAAGAGTATTGTATTGTGTATTGTATTGTAATCCCGATTAACTCAGCTTTCAAACAAAAAAAAACCTAAATCTAAATCGGTTCATCCGTTCGGGAGCTACGATGCCACAGACAGACAGACAGACACGTCAAACTTATAACACCCCGTCGTTTTTGCGTCGGGGGTTAAAAAGTGTTCGATGCTGAAACACAACACAAATAATACATTACATCAGAGGCCGGGAAAATGAGGATTTCCGGCCAAGTGGGTATATACGGCCGAGCGAGCGTGCGAGCGAGGCCGGATAGGGATACGAGGCCGGGAATCCGTTTTCACGCCGAGGCATGTATAGTGCTTTTCTCAAACATACTATGAAATAAATAAAAAATGCTCTAAAAGACAATATTTTATAAAAAAAAGTTACTTTGCAGGCCTAGGCCTGAAAAATAATATGAAATCCCTTTACAGTCCTCTCGAGTTGTTGCGCCCAAAAAGCGATACTTCCCAGCCCATTTTAAGGAATGTAAAGACAATATTTCATTGCATGTTTGAGAAAATAAATATTCATAAACTACTAGCTTTTTCCCACGGCTTTGCTCGAGTTAAATTCAAAAATTGCTGAATGCTACATACATACTTCCACCCCCCGTTTTAGGATAGTGGGGGATTAGAAAGAGACAGAAAGTAGCCACTCTACATACCGTAAACTATATTCACTTAAAAAATCACGTCAATTCGTCGCTCCGTTTTTCCGTGAAATACGGACAAACAAACAGACACCCACACTTTTCCATTTATAATAAATAAATAAATAAAATAAAATATCATTTATTTCAGACCTTAAGCCCATATTAAAAAATACAACACATAACACAAATTAAACTAATATGAAATGTAAAATTAAAATTAAATTAAATTAGATGTAAAATTAAATTAAATTAGTAGAAAAATGAAAACAAAATAAATGAAAAATAAATTAAAATGTCTACTGAATCACAGTTATAATTAGTATGGATTAGGTAAAGTTCAAAACGGGTGCTAAGTACCTACATCTGTATAAAAGGTCCTATAATAAATGCACGGTACGATCTTCATAAAACCTTAACTAAAAAAACTAGCAATAAAATTATAGAAACGGCAGCAACCATTTGGCCGAGATGTAATAAAAACAACCCATTAATGAAAATGGGCTCTCGAAGACATTTCCTTGAGTTTCCTTTTCTTTGCCTTAATTTAATTAACTCGTACTTTCTAAGGTAAAATCAAGGAACTGCTCCTTGAGTGGTTTCAAGTTTTGCTTCTCATGACCTCGGGCGGGAGAGGGGTTGAGTAAGACCCAAAGAGGGTCGATACGAGTATTATAGAGAGTTACTGTCAAAGTAAAATATGTAATCACAGTGCATAGACTGCCATATCTCGACACAGGCTTAAAACTTTTGAACCTCAGTTTTGACAATTTGGCACATATTGTTAGCTTGATATGTGTTAAAATGTCAAATATTAATATTAACGCCATCTAGCCGAGCGTTCCCCAAAGGCATATGGTAAACGAGGGATTTGAGACATTTTCTATGAAAACTACTTATTATGTCACCCATACAGATTACTGGTGTATGCAGATTTACGAGTATGAACCAATCCTTCCTTTATGTCAGTGAAACATTACATTGTATAATAGTAATAACATTTCTTTATAATTTCAGTTTCCCTTGAGACCTGAAATTGTACCAATGGATAACACGCGAAAACTCGTATGTCCCAATATATGACTATGGAAAAAAAATTGGCTGTCCTAATGTATGACAGTGTGATACGGTAATTCCGTAATTATTAGCTGCTGTAGCAACAGCTATCCCTCTCGATACTTCGTCTAAAGCCTTTAATACGTCATCTAAACTATATTTTTAGAGTTTGGAGGCATTTTTACTTTTATTTATCTATATCTGTAACCAGTGTATGACACTATACTTTAGACCTAATGAATGACATGTAAATACGTATAGTATGAATTTTTTGAAACGAACGTTTCTAAACAAAGGCATTGTTCCTTTTGTGTTGAGCGGGAGCTTCTGTTTAGGCACGTGCTAAGACAACAAGTTAGTTTAAAAAGCAACTGTATCCTGATAATTGTAAGGTTCAAATCTGTGCAGTAGCAAATTTGAGATAGATTGTTTTGGAAATGTGAAGCGATAGACCACACCGGTATAGTTGCAAGTACACAGCGCTTCTAATACATACTTTGATACTTGGTGGTGGTGGTGTAAGTAATGAAACACGTAGGTATATCACTGTTATTTTTTATTAATGATTTTGTTAACAATCAACAATTATATATAGCAATATATAAATAATTAATTACATAAATATTAGGTACAAGTCTTGATATATAAAATAACATAAATAACTAAACAAACCGTAATTTAAATTATTAGGAATGTTTGTCTAACAATTAGGAATATAAAAAAATCAATAAAAAAATTTAAATTGTAATAACTACAGTAAAAACAAATAAAATAAATACTTTAGTTACATACAATAAATCTAAATTTCAAAGTATAAATAATACAGTACGAAAAAAATGTGTATGTCTATAGACTTGTACCTAATATTTATGTAATTAATTATTTATATATTGCTATATACAATTGTTGATTGTTAACAAAATCATTAATAAAAAATAACAGTGATATACCTACGTGTTTCATTACTTACACCACCACCACCAAGTATCAAAATATTAGAAGCGCTGTGTACTTGCAACTATACCGGTGTGGTCTATCGCTTCACATTTCCAAAACAATCTATCTCAAATTTGCTCCTGCACAGATTTGAACCTTACAATTATCAGGATACAGTTGCTTTTTAAATTAACTTGTTGTCTTAGCACGTGCCTAAACAGAAGCTCTTGCTCAACACAAAAGGAACAATGCCTTTGTTTAGAAACGTTCGTTTCAAAAAATTCATACTATACCTGTCATTCACTCTATATCCATAGTAAAACAGTGTATGACACCCATGTCAGACACTACTCACGTGATAGATAGAACATTTATTTTTACAGGAAGTATAACATACGTATAATATTATACGTATGTTATACTTCCTTAATTTATTGTCAAAATAAAAACTTGTGAAATTACATTTTGTGCCAATGAATGACGCGGGTGTCATACACTAGTAAAATCTAAAAATTTGTTCCAGTGAATAACATGTCTTTAAAATACTAAAGTAAGGAAAATAAGCTACTTTCAATTTACTAAATCAATTGTTTAATGTATCATCTAACAGTTTATAATGATGTTTTACCAGTAACTTCAAAATCCTGGTTTTTATTTCCACTTTTCAAAAGCAGTTTCTTAACAGATTTAGTAAAAATTACGACGCACAACCAGCTAGATGCACCTCCTTGCAAAAACTACCCCACAGAATAAAAATTACTAAACTTATCATTCACAAATTCTAAACAAAATTCATAGATAACGCTGACGATCGATTAAGTCCTGTATCTTGTTCATACTGTTAACCGATTTCTTATTTTTTTAAATAAACTGTGAAATAGTCATACATTGGGTCAGTGTCATCCGTTGGGACGTTTACCTTAACGCCATCTAGGCCACCGTACCTTTTTCTCTAGGGCTTTGAGGTACGTTTTTTTCTTAGACTTTATCCGTCTATACGGAGTTACATATGTCTTTGGTAAGACCAAATGTAACTTCAAGCTGTTAGTTAATAAAATTTACTTTTATAACTGGTTGTGATTTTTAGAATAAATAATTACACATATTTAGTTCCTTAATTACATATACCTACATACATATAATGACGTACAAATAATACATACAAATAAAAGGGGTAGGCAGAGCACATGAACTACTAAGTTTCAGTGTCACTATTGGGAAAAAGGGGTTGAAAGAAATCCAAATTGTGACATTGCAGTGACAGGTTGCCAGCCTCTCGCCTACGCCACAATTTAACCCATATCCCACAATCGACTTCTACGACACCCACGGGAAGAAAGGGGATGGTGAAATTCTTAACCCGTTACCACAAGGGGCCTCCTTAATTACTTATAAATAGGCTTATGACTTTTTATGGCATACCGTGGTTCTAAAATCCGTGGAGTCGCCATATGAAAATTTTCAAAGTCAAAGTCAAAGTCCAACAGTATGATGTCATATTAAATATAAATATTTATACACACTGTCACATCGTCACTGAGTTCATTTTAATCGAACGTAGTTAATATTAACTAATAATGTTATTTATTAGTAAATCTTATCATAATCCTATATAATAATACCAAAAAATAAGATAAAATAAACTATGTTCGATTAAAATGAACTCAGTGACGATGTGACAGTGTGTTTAAATATTTATATTTAATATGACATCATACTGTTGGACTTTGACTTTGAGTTTGAAAATTTTTCATATGCCGACTCCACGGATTTTAGAACCACGGTATGCCATAAAAAATCCTAAGCCTACTTATAAAGTTAAAGTAATACTTAATTAAAGTAAGTGAAGTAGGCTGTTGACGGCAGTTCGTGTTGAGAGATTAGCAGAATCATTTTCAGCAAGGAATTATGAGGGAACAGATGAACATACATACATACATACATACATTCCCACATGCATACCGTCAAAATCATAACCCTCCTTTTGCGTTGCCGTAGTCGGGTAAAAATAGTGATTGACTGTTAACATTTTGCATCCTGAGTCTGTGGAGGTTTAAAATATAACCGTTTATCTCGACGAGTTGAGGAGCTTCATTTCAATAAACAAATAGTGTTTAAAATTATCATACAAATAATAAATATAAAATTGTCTTCGGTTACCGCGATAGTTACTCATGAAATAAAACTATGGAAACGGATTAAATCGCGTATAATGAATTTAAAATACATCCCGACGTTTCGAACTCTTTACAGCGTTCGTGGTCAACGGGTGACTGAGGAAAAATTAAAATGTGCAAAAGCTACCCACTTACAAGAAATATTAACGAACCATGACCACAAATAATATAGATTTCTAAGGCAGGTTCACACACTATTAATAAAGCTAGTTATACAATATTCAAAAAAATTTACCATTACTCTGTTAAAAAATAATTAACCAATTAATCTACACAAAATTGACAAAGAAACAAACTGCAAATGTCCAACACCATACAACACAAATGCCTCACAGCCTTCGTCGTGCTTGTTCCATTATCAGATGTACTACTGGATCCCAAGCCGGTGGTAAAGTAAAGCCATCCTCTCTATTAAAGTTTGGATATTTCTTGATCTCAATGGCCTCTCGCAACATTCTGGGTATATAATTCATTATAGGTACGCGATTTAATCCGTTTCCATAGTTTTATTTCATAAATATAAACTTAATTCGGTCGGGACAAGCCGAAAAGTCAATACTATAGTATAAGCTAATAAAAAAAATATTTGCAAACATATCATTTTTGGCACAAGCCTTTATCGGCGACTGCACCTTTCTTTCAACAACCATCTACTGCTCTCCGAGACGTTTCTAAAAACCCCTTACTCGATGGGGATACGACGTTTCATAACAGAGTTCCTATGACCACATTTCTGCTCCATCATCAGATCAGCTCCATGATACCATAATATTGCATTGTCATGTAATTTACATATTTAATATGTGTGCAAAATTTCAGCTCAATCGGAAACCGGGAAGTGGGTCAACTTTAGCTTCTACGTTTTGACGCACACTAACATACTAACAAGGCAAGTTAAATAAAAGCTTGTCCTCAATTTACTGTGAAAGGTCAGTGACCCTTAATTTTTTTCAAGAGTGTTATTTTGAGTTTGTAGTCAGCTACTAACCTCCTTTGAGAAATTAAAATTGTAAAAAAGGTAGCATACAAGAGGACAGAGAAAATTTCCTTCTCTGTTCATGTCTCATGTGACTTAAGTTTATCTAAATATGTAGATAATTAACGTTCCTTACTCAGTTGATTGTTTATCTAGGTGTATTCCAAATTACTTTGCACTTCATTTTGCGTTACTTTTACGCAAACATTATTCAAAGTCGTCTGTGAAGGCCGATACCTCCAGGCAGACAATTATGGTCGCGTGATAAATGATAAAACATTCAGCCCTATCGCACTATTTGTAAGTGCAATAGGGACGGTCCGATGTTTTATCATTTATCGCGCGACCATGATTGCCTTGCAGGTCTTCAGAGGCCTGTGCTGTGCATTACGTATATGCGGGTTGTATTAAATACTATCAGATATTTTGTTTATTCTTTTTGGTCGTTAGGTTTTTTTATCATTTAGTTTAATACAAAAATAAAGTATGTGTATAAAATAAAAACCTAATGAATAGAGTACAGCTAGCAGCAGTCAAGTCAGAGACACAAAGAAAGACAGGGAATATCGACGCATATCTTATCTTATCCAATACCGCGCCATCGCCATCTGCATCAGACTCTTGATCTTACCCAATTTCCGAGTTTCTTCTCTTAATTTCAGTTTCTTGAGTTGAAAATGATGAAACTCATACTTGGTATTAAATAAAACACAAATACATATAAAAATCACAACATAATTTTAAATTATGGCTTAGGCCCTGTACCAGTTGCAGTCGCCACGTCTGTAAAGCCCCATGTAGTTTCTTTTAAATGGCTTAATACCTAAATGTTATGTCATAAACATCTGTGACGTGACTGAAAATTAAAAAACATCGCTCAGAGATAAGGTTCAAATTAGCATGGCAAAAAATACAACAGTGCAGTCAAAATACCATCAAAGAAAAAGCAAATGTCAATGTCAATATCACTGCCGTATTTCAGGCAATAAGGGCTGTTTTCTCAAATATGAAAAAATCTCAAAAGCAGGACTTTATAAAGACTTTCTAGGAAAATTATTTTAAACTTGATAGGCAGAACAATTTATAAAAGTTGTGCAAAAAAAAAATTCTGAACTAAGTTTTTAACTATATATGAAAAGCATCTTAGATTGCATATTTTATATAGTATCGTAACGATTTTTCTTTCAAATAAAAAGAGAATTATTAGAATAGGTTCACGATGTCTACCGTAAACTGGGGTTACATTGACCAATTTGGGAATTTAAACTTCTCTAGCTTCTACATTTAATGGGTATTTTTACCCATTAAATGTAAAGAAAGAAAAAAAGGGACCAACAACTTTTTTAGTCTTTTCCAGCTAAAATTCTAGAAAAGTAACAAAATAATGTACGCAGAAAAAAAAACTATGTGATCAAACTTAAACTGACATTGGGGTTACTTTGATACTCTATGTTTTTTTTTAATGGTAATCGAATGTAACCCTTTGCAAAAGTATTTTATCTCAAGAAAAGATAAAAAAACTCTTTAACGCTATTTTGGGGTTACTGTGATCAAAAATAAAAATTACCTACCATCTTCTAAAAACCAACTTTATTTGCAATTATTTCAATATTTATCACACGAAGAGATCAAATTATCAGCCTCAACAAGTACCGTGACATAATCAGACAATAATCAACTATGTGTCATTATGGTCAATGTTACCCCATGCAAGTGATCAAAGATACCCCACAGAGTAGGTAAATCATTACTCATTAGTAATAAATGCCTAGTTTGACTTTATGATACAAAACTCAATACTTACAATGATATAGCTAAGCAGAAACACATTTCTGGCAAGCTAATATTCACTGTGAACCCTTTACTTGAATACCAGTGGGTAAACCACAGATTAATAATAAGTTACTAACGTCACTACGTTAGTTTAGAAGTTATTTAAACATGAAAAATAGCAACAAACTATGATTATATTTTGACACGTTATCTGCACTGCCCACGACCATACTTACTTGTTCACTGCGTCAGAGCACCATCTAACTATAAGGTTGGTTGAAAGTTATCATATGTCTAGATTTCGATAAATTTATTTTATTAATACATAACCGACTACTCATAACATATTAGTTCCTTATTTTTTGGTAAAATAAATAGAATATGCTCGTGACAGGTCAGGTTTTGTTCGTAGTCCAAAAGAGTCAACCCTAGCACTTTTCCCTATTCACCCCAATTTTGGGGTGAGCTAAAATTACTAAATAAAACGACATATTTTCAAATACAAACCGAAGTTTACACCGTTGCAAGATTTTTTGTGTAAAAAATTAGCATGGCACATATAAAAAAAGTGCTATCGACGTTCAAAAGTCGGTTTTGGCCACAAATTACGGTAGTTTATACCCGTTCCGACCCCATGAACCCAAAATATTCAGAAAACGATGTACTAAAGCATAGTTAACATTGTATTGGCACGCGTTTAGCGACGAATAAAAAAAATATATTTAAAAATTAAAAAAAACTGATAATCACATCTTAATTTTAATACGTTGATAACTCTATATTAGAAATTTGGTTGATCTAACTTTTTGCGTTTGTAAGTGATTGACGTTGACCGGCGAAAATGCACTGTGAACAAATACGTGAAAAATCCCCTTGGTCTGGGTCAATGATTGCTAAATTGTTGAATTTCCAGAAAACTACTAGGCAATAATTATTGCCCAAATCATTATTTCATTAAAGGACAATTAAATAATAGTGGCAAAATAATTCAAAATATCCACTCCTTGCGGTCCACATGGAATCAACAGACAAAAAAGATGGATGAAAATCTTGTTCAGAGGATGATGAATACTATTTTCAGAAAAGTCCGTAATTTTGTGCATAAACATACTGAATGATTGAAATATATGTGACACGCTATAAATTAATAAACGATCTTTTATATTCTGCAATAAAAAATATTGTTTACTTTTTTCTTTTTATTTAAAAATTAAATTCCTCCCATCGCGTACCAATTCTAAATTAACTATGCTTTAAGTAGCCCAAAGTGGACCGCCGTCTCTAGATGAATTGGGTTACTAATTTATGCAAACTACTTAAGTCGCAATAGATGTCATTTCATTTAGTATTTTGGAGGTAAGTAGTAAAGATAATTTAGTTTTACAATTGTGCGAAAAAAGATTCTCATTTGGCCGGATTTTTTAACCGACTTCCAAAATTAAAAAGGTTATAAATGTATAGTTTTTTTTAATATCACTTCTGGTCCAATTTCAAACCCAACAAATATTAACGGCAAACTGATAATGACTTAAGTTTTTTTGAAATAAATTTGTGACATATGTGTGTAGTTTAGTAATTAGGCAGCGACTGATTGTGGGTAGGTTTATATTTTCGCTGTCTGCTAATAAATCTTGTATGGAACGGACGTGTTTTCTTTGGTGCCTTTTCATCAGCGCTGATCTTCGGCGGGAGCATACCTTATAAAATTAAATGGCAAAAAAAAGTTTATCAGTAAAAATTACTTACTTGAAAATAAAGTCATAACCGTTTTCTTGCTTATGCATTGAAGTAGATATCACGCACGAAAGTAAGAACGACAAGGCCCCCTGGTAGCTGAGCCGGGAATCGAACCCGCTCGCTATACCGTAATCCTCTAAGTGCCACTTGCACCAACGAAGATGGAGGATTAACCTGAGGGTTAACCCACCATTTTACATGGAATTTGACAGTTGATAACCCACTAACACTGAGTTAAGTGGTTGGTGCAAATGGGCTTTAAAGATTCTCATATACGAGGTGGTCAAAATGTGCCTATCAGAGATAACATTCACTAGAGACATTTCGTTGGGTACCACACGGCGGGCGAGTGGCCTAGTGGTAATGACGTTAGCTACGTAAGCTGAAGACCCGGGTTCGATTCCCGGCTCGGCCACCAGTGGGCTTTGTCGTTTTTTCTTTCGTGTATGATATCTATTTCAATTTATGTATGTATGTATGTGAACACTTTATTGTACATAAGACAAGTTAGGACATATAAATAGAGTATAGTTATGGTGTACAAAGGCGAACTTATCCCTATAAGGTGTCTCTTCCAACCTTTGAGTGAATTGAGAATTTATTATTTAATTATATAAACTTGAAAAAGAACAAATCAAAAATTATTCAATAAAATAATTTTATTTTCCCCTCACTAGCTCGGAAACACGTGTTTTGTCCTTTAATACCAGCGGGTAAAAACGCATTTTATCCACTAGTGGGTAAAGTAATTTGACCTTGAATAAAGTCAAATTAACTGCTTTAAAATTGATAAAATTAGGTGAATCTAGTAATAAAGATGATTTACCACCTGTGGAACTACTTGGAAGCAGTGATAAACGCATTTTTTGCGTTGTAGTTTCCTCGCTATAGTGAGGGGAAAAGTTTTGTGTTACACTCGGGTGCAAATGTATTTTACTTCTCGTGTGTTAAAAAACTCGCAAGTTCAGGATTCTATTCTCGAACCACTCGCTTCGCTCGTGGTTCAACTATAGAACCCTTTCACTTGCTCGTTTTTCAATTCCACACTCGGCGTTAAAATACAACTTTGCCCCCTTGTATAACAAATAACTATTCTTCCCCAGTTGTATAGTTTCATACTTAATATGATTTTTATTTTTAAAGTAATCCATTTATATTATAGCTACCATTGGTGAAACGTGGAGGTTGACAGAAGTGTAATTAACATTTCTCAATGTTAATTTCTTGTATCTAGTCTAACTACGAAGCAATACATTGACGTATAAATTGCGTCCATATACAGAGAGGTCATTTATAAAAACATCACTTTAGGTAAGTTATATATCTTTTATACAATTTGACAACAATTGACCACACATCCCAATTCACCCCTCTTCCAACCCTAATCACCCCCTTCGTAAACCTATTCACCCCTTTGCGACCCGATTCCCCCCATTCCTGATCCTATTCACCCCTCAGACCGCGGATATTTATTCATCCCGTAAAAGTTCCCCAACACAGTTGCATCGCTTTCTTCATGAAAACCATAAAAAAAGTAAAATATCGTCACTACTTTAAAAAAAACTTGTATCTTCGTCTATCAATGAAAAGAAAATTGTAGTAAGTATGTATGGAATGCATATAGACTTACTGCGCAAAATTTCACACAAAAATGAAGTTAAAATGAGTAAATAATCCAATAAATTTGAATGCCAGCTTTGACAGACATTTTCATGCCCCTAAATATATTATTTTTCTACTTTTTATTGCGGAAAATAGAAGGAATTTATGTGGAAAAATATAATATCATTATATACCCCCGGAACCATATAATATTCACCCCAAATTACGGTATTTTTTAAATTGTCAATATGTAAAATGTCGGAAACTACGGAACCCTACACTGACCGCAGCCCGACGCGCTCTTGGCCGGTTTTTCTTCTCAATGAAATGCAGAGATAATAAAAAATTACACCTCCCAATTTATAATAAGTTTTTTTGCAAAAATTTCATTTTTGGCACAAGCTTTACGTTAGCCGACTGTACCTTTCTTCCAACAATCATCTATTGCTCTCCGAGATGTTTCTAAAAACCCCTTACTCAATGGGGATACGACGTTTCATAACAGAGTTCCTCTGACCACCTTTCTGCTCCATCATCAGATCACCTCCATGATACCATAATATTGCATTGTCACGTGATTTACATATGTGTGCAAAATTTCAGTTCAATCGGAAACCGAAAAGTGGGTCAAATTTAGCTTCTACGTTTTGACCCAAACTAAGATACTAACAAGGCAAGTTGAATAAAAGCTTGTAAAAAGGCTTCTGATATCAGATTTGTAATAAGTTTAGTTGTCATAGTTTAAGAACAGATGAGACAGACATATGCAATGACAATATAATACTGCACGTGTTTCGTGAGATGTCAAATCACCTCATACAATTTACCGCTCTAAGGCAAGTAAGGTAGGGTTTGTTATTGCACTTTAATTACATAATTAATGATTTCTAGCCCGTAAGATATATATTTGCTTTAACAATGGATAGATAATTATGCGAGTGAGAGTGTAATTTAGATTTTTATAAGGAAACAAATATTTTTAAGCGACCCGATCAGATATTTATACGGATAAGGACCCTCCCATATCTACCGTCTCGCGATCATAGCGTCGGGCCAACTGTATGGCTAAGCCGCGCCGACTCGACGCGGCGTCTTTTTCCATACAGTTGGCCCGACGCTACGCTCGCAAAACGCTAGAAAGAGAGACTATGTTTTTGCCGGTCACGAAGCATCACAATTTTTTGCCGGGAATATGTCGTCATATACTTACGGCCCCTATAGAGAATCGGATATGTTGTCACGGCCGTTCATAGTCATAATACTTATGCTGGTGACTGTTCCATGAACATCTGGTCTAGTTGAATGGAGAAGTGCCATTCAAAACGAGCGTTAACTTTCTAAACAACGATCAACTTACGGTTACTTACGTGTTCGTGGTATGCACACTGCACAGGGTAATCTTTAATGAAATTGAAACATTTTTTTACATATAAATTTGTACCAGAAGCACACCATACGGAATACTTATAATACCCGCCCGCCTTTCCCTTTCTTCTATTCTAAGTAAGAATCGATTAATAAGTATCTAAATATGTAAAAATAAATTAAATTTTAATTGTTTATATACAACCTGGTTGACAAAATGTGACGTAGGTGCTGTCATATATATTTTTAAAATGACGTACTGTTAATACCAGTGTAATGAAAATTTATTCCAATGAGTAAAATAAAACATGAAACTTTTTTCAATTTAACCGAACTAGAATGAAATCATTTATACTCATTCGGTTGTGTTAGTTATTTTCTTTAATAATGTGATATATTTTTATTTATTTTTTATGCACAAGCCATGCACCTTTAAAGTTTAAATGAGATTGGATCTCCACCTGACATTATCGATTTACCCTATTTATTTTGAGCACAGTTTTACACTGGTATGGTTTTTTGTGTACGTACACTATTTTCTGTCAAAATATTTGTCAAATTTAAACGTCAACGCAGAGCGACCGGCGACACGTCTGCCTCCGATGAGCCGCTCACGGCATCTAATCGAAAGGAGAATTCTGACAGCAATGGCGAATGTATGGAAATTTTACGATAGTTTAAATTTAAGGTAAAATTTCTTTGTTGCCTTTGAGAGGAAAAATATAAAAAACCTCAAAACTTCTAGTCCATTTATCTGGCTTTTAGAATCACTTAATGTTATAACTAAAGTATTGAATTTTTTAACAAAGTTTACTAAACGGCGACATACGTTTTTCTCATTTTAGGTCAACTTTGTGTGGGTTTAGTTATTACACCGTTAATAATTGGAGATTGTGAATAGTCAAAAGTTGTAGACACACTCTTTAAGATAATAACTACATTTATTTTATTTCATTTAATTTAGAAATGTGAGCAGCATTTGTTAAACGCCGAATGCACTTTTCGAGGATTTCGTACGACCCCCTCTTAAGTGGCACTTGCATGTATGCAGTTGTCACTCAAGTGTTTGCAACAAGTACAGTTTCAAGGCGCTTTTAAATTTATTTTTATTTTTTTCTTGTCGAATGGTCTCGGGTAGACTATTCATTAAATACGGAATTCTTTTCCTTAGAGTTCTATCTCCAAAATAATTACTAACACGGGGAACATCAAATTTTCGCGCTGTTACTGCCCTTGTATAAATATATTTACGTCAAACACGGTTTCCTCACATTCTATATATCCATCAACATCTTCAACTTTCTAATATTAATGATAAACTAAACACTGACTTGTGTCCGTCAGCAGATTTTATTATAACATAAACAATTTATAATTTTAACATCTATTTATATAGAGCGACGAAAACTAATGAGTTGCTTTTTTAACCCCGACGCAAAAACGACGGGGTGTTATAAGTTTGACGTGTCTGTCTGTCTGTCTGTTTGTCTGTCTGTCTATCTGTCTGTCTGTCTGTGTGTGTGTCTGTCTGTGGCATCGTAGCTTCCGAACGGATGAACCGATTTAGATTTAGAGTTTTTGTCTGAAAGTTGAGTTATTAAAGTACGGGATGGGATAGTCTGCCTATGTTCGTGGTATTATTCAAACCAACGAAATTCGAGAAAACCGGATACGTATAGGATAAAGTCACTTGAGACGAATGTTTCCCGATATTGCTGCCTAGTTCAGACAGTAGGGTCGCCATGATACCCGTTCCATCGGGATAAGTCTCCGTTTGAAGATGGGTGGCTCTCAGTGTTTTTTCGTCCTACCTTTTTTATTTAATGAATTTCGAATTAAAACTGATAAATTTTCAAAATCGCTTGTCAATTGTAACGAGTGTTGTAAAATCGCTGTCAATAGAAATTGTCAACAATGTAAACAAACCATTGTATAAAATATCAATATTTTAGCACAATTTTATTATTTTAAAGGTTGAGGATCATAATGTGATATGAAATGATTAAATAACACATGGATTTAGCCAGTATCTGATGAGTCAGAATGGGAGTTAAAGACATTTTGACTACAAGGTTTGTTTACATTGTTCACAAGTTCTATTGACGGCGACTTTAGTAAATTTTTAAGTAAATTGTTAATTAATTAATTATTGATGTATCATTTGTAACTTAGTAATAGTCATTAATGCATGTTAGACACAGTAATATATAATGCCAATTAGCACGTAAGGTTAATCTGTCAGTGCCGATTGATTGGAATAAATAATTATGAAATATGAAATGAAATATGAAATAAAATAAAACAGGCAGGAAGACAGACAAACAAGACATACACATTTGTCCCTGCAGGCCACAAATGGGAATGGATACTTTTCGACTGTGCCCAGCCGTTCGAGTTATTTCGGTAGCTCTCCTGCTCCCTCACACTTTAGTAGTCTGCCTCTTTTGCACTTATGGGATGTTTAAATCTTAATATAATATTGTAATTTATTTACTTGATCCACCACACGCTTCGTCAAAACACAGATGTAATCCGCCCAAGCGTCGTCAGATTCTTTTCTACATTATCAATAAAACAAACCACAATATCTGCAACACGCTTCGTCAACACACAAAAACTAACATAACTACAAACTATTTCCATCCCCTCTCTGCACCGTGCCTGGCCCGAAAGTTCCCATCACACTGGCCGCATTCCCACGCTGTATAGCGATGGAAACTTGTTGGACCAGCCAAGACCCAGAACGGGGATGTTTAAATTATACGTGACAGCTTCTCTTTTGCACACTTCAGCAGTCTTTAAGTGTAGACGAAATGATAGGTCTGTGTACACAAAGACATGTCCTAATTAAAGTCCGTATACATATCCACCCTGAGTTCGGTAATATATTGCTTCATTGAAGCTTATTGCAATGTTTGGCAGGTGGATAACCTGTCCCCTTGAGATGGCTATTTGAGCTCGCCTTCAGCAATATATCTGTGAAATACACCTTGCTTGAGAGAATTTTAAGGTAAGGTAAGGTAAGGTAAGGTAAAGTAAGGTTTTGTGTAGATTAATTGATTAATTTTATTGTTTTTTAACATAGTAATGGTATTTTTTTTAATATTGCATAACTAGCTTTATTTCTATAGTGTGTGAACCTGCCTTAGAAATCTATATTATTCATGGTCATGGTACGATCGAAGAAGCACGTTATTCTGTTAAAACATAAGATTTTTCCGAGAAAATGCCCAGTAAATAAAGGCCAAAATCCCGTATATTATAATAAAAAATAAAGCTTACTCACATTTTATATTCCTAAAAGTCAAAACTGATATAAAAGTAAAAAATACCTTTGTTATACAAAAATTACTAAATAACAAAGACCAGAGTTTTTACCTCTGGTTTTGACGGCATTTATTTTCACCTCCATTTCTGTTTCTTTGTACCGAAGGTGGGGTCGGGCCTTTCATTTGTGTGCTTTGACGTACATAAGTTCTGAGTTTTGAGGCTGCCAGCGACACAATAGCATTTTACTGTAAGCAGTGGTCCTGAATTAAATCGCTGGCTAGCCGCCGAACTTTATGCGCTTGTACAGTTTTTGAAATATCTAACAGAATAAAAGCCGCAAAAAATAATTATAGACTAGAACCACAGATCAATGAATGATTTGTTAGACCTGTACGCCAAAAGCATAAAATTGTTGTAGTAATTCACCGAATCGCATTTCACCTCGATCTCATATTTAATTTTCGCATTGTGTCTTAATAGTTTGTCTTAATCTTTTTTTTCAAGTGGCTGTAAGTTTTAGTCGCATTTCACCTCGATCGTGCATTTAAATATCGCGTTGTGACTCAATCGTTTATTATTTTAGTCGTTATTAGTTTTAGTCGCATTTCACCTCGACCGTGCATTTAACTTTCGCGTTATGACTCAATCGTTAATTACTTTAGTCGCATTTCACCTCGATCGTGTATTGTATTGGCGACGTGATTCAACGCAACAGTATGAAGATTGAGTAGATTGATGATTCTGTAGACTTGGGTGTAATTCTTAATTTCGGATACTTGGCGTTAAAGAAAGCAAAACAAATGATCTAAGACACAAAGCTGCTTTATTACTCCTTAAAAGAAACCTAATTATCTTCTTAAACTAATACAAATCTGCTTTGTTACTACTTAAACTAAAACACAACAGAAAAAGTATTAAACGTAAATTAACGTATCAATTTAATTAGAGTCCCAAACAAACATCGATCGCGGCGAAATGCGTCTACGGTAACATACTACACAAAAAATTTAATTCTACAATTTAATTATACTAATGTCAAAAGCTACGCGAAAAAGTCGATCACGGCGAAATGCGTCTACGGTAACATACTATACAAAAAATGTAATACTACAATTTAATTCTACTAATGTCAAAAGCTACACGAAAAAGTGCGTCAAGTAAAAAAATCTAGTGATATCTTTTTCATTCAAGGTGAAATGCGATTCGGTGAATTACTACAACAATTTTATGCTTTTGGGGTACAGGTCTAACAAATCCAATGAATAAGTTACTAAATTAACGTACCATATCCTTCACTTGCCCGCAAAACGACAAATCGTCACTACTGTGAAAAAAACTTGTATCTTTGTCTGTCAATGAAAAGAAAATTGTAGTAAGTATGTATGGAATGCATATAGACTTACTGCGTTTTAACTTTGAGGAGCAGCGTGAGATGCTAGATTTTTTCAAAGTAGTGACGAAATACGACTCGTCATTCTCTTGCCCTTATCCCAGTCACTTGGGGCCGGCACAGCATTTCTTTCTTCTCTTCCATACATCTCTATCACTCGTCATCTCATCATTAACTTGTTTTAGTTCCGTATCATCTCTCACACAGTCCATACACCTCTTCTTTGGTTTTTCTCTCCCGTTACTTTCACCACCTTCCACATTCATTCGTAATATCTTTCTCGTCACATTCCTTTCATCCCTCATATTACATGTCCATACCATGCTAGTCGATTCGCTCTTACTTTTTCTACTATCGGTGCTACTTACCTACTCTTTATTTAACTACTTACTAATAAGTTACTACGTAAAATTCAGAGGAATAATAGGCACGTGCCACGCGACTACACAGGCGGGTGCGTGGCGCCTCTCGGCCACTTGTTACCTCGAGGCAACTGCTAGTGGGTAGGTACTTAACGCGCGACAGCAAGCGAGTGACGTAAAACATGCTAAAACATTATTTAGGTGTTCGTTAACACATACGAGTCAAATTACTTACACATTATAACCAAAGAATATCGAAAATATAAAGAAGTCCTGTCAAAGTCAAATATAGGGTCAGAGTGTATAAGACTGCCATCTCTCGACACAGGCATAAATCTTTTGAACCTTCCTTTTGACAATTAAGTAGGTCCATACTCCATAATCTTAACTTGATATGTGTTAAAATTGTACCGTTGCACAGCTCCCATGTTACCAGCAACATTGCCAGCTCTCATGGTCTATACAGACAGTATCTGCTGTTGGTTCTCCCGCTGCGTCACCAGGCGCGCTTCCACGCAGTCCCTGGTCTCCAAGAAAGCGCGCCGTTGCCAGCTCTCATGTTGCCAGCAACGTTGCTAGCTCTCATGTTTTATAGAGACAGTACCTGCTGTTGGTTCTCCCGCTGCGTCACCAGGCGCGCTTCCACGCAGTCTCTGGTCTCCAAGAAAGCGCGACGTTGCGCCAGCTCTCGAGGCTGGTGCGTCATCACGCCGGCGACGTTGCATGCCATCAACACGACCAGGTTGCAGTACATCTGTTTGACAAATCAACATTCAACATAAAATTACTTAGTATTTGAATTATTTAGCGATAAAAACGGAGAGGGTTCTACGATTTATATCCACTAGTTATAATATAATTTGTGGTAATGACTACTTTGGTCATATATTGTGCTATTGGGAGTTGGGAGCACTACCGAGAATAATTATTCTCTAGGTTGCCGGCCGTCTAACTTCGCTCGGCTGTTGAAAGCGGACTGGCAACGTCGCTTACCTGCAGGTCGCTGTTGCGGGCCAGGTACAGGTTGCCAGCTAGGTTGACAGCCGCAGCAGGATTCCGGCCACGATCGCCTCGTGCAGTCGGACTGGCAACGTCGCTTACATGCAAGTCACTGTCACGGTACAGGTTGCGACGGTACACTAGCAGAAGGCCGGTTATACAGGCGGACTCGCAACGTCGCTTACCTGCAAGTCGCTGTTGCGGGCCAGGTACAGGTTGCCAGCTAGGTTGACAACGGCCAGCAGGATTCCGGCCACGCTCGCCTCGTGCAGGCGGACTGGCAACGTCGCGTACGTCAAGTAGGTGAAGAGCACGCAAGCGCCGGCGCCGATGCTCATTGATCTGTGGGGAATATTTTGTATTAAACATCAAGTTAATATAGAGGTCGCGGGTTGGAACCCCGGCTCGTACGAAATTTTTATGTGGTTTCCTTTCCACTTAGAATCGCGAGCTCTTTCAATCCTACTAGGAGAAAAAAGTGTCCGATGGTTTTTTTCCCATTCCGTTACCATTTTTTCATACATTTAGTATGGTGGTAACCAAATGGAAGGTTTGAAAAATGTGTGGAAATCTTGGGACATTTTATTTTCTCCTATCACGATCGAAAGACCTCGCGATTCTGAGTATGAATCGCGTAAATACCCATGTTACAAAAAAAGCGGGGTGGACAACTTTGAAAAAAAAATGGCCCCTAAGTAGGATAGACTGTGTGCACAGGAACGCGCCTCTTTCATATCGTCACTACTTTTAAAAAATCTCGTATCTCACGCTGCTCCTCAAAGTTAAAACGCAGTAAGTCTATATGCATTCCATACATACTTACTACAATTTTCTTTTCATTGACAGACGAAGATACAAGTTTTTTTAAAAGTAGTGACGATATATTTGATCGCCAGTGTCCGAGGTGTTTTTTCAGATTTTCAGATCATTTATTCATAAACGAAAAATATTTATACGTCAATTTATAATACATAGTATAGTCATATATACATGCAGATCATTGTTACTTACTTAATTTGGTACATTATTTATATTGGTGTGATAACAGTAAACAATTGTCGGTGAAGGAAAACATCGTGAGGAAACCGGACTAATTCCAATAAGGTCTAGTTTACCCTTCGGGTTGGAAGGTCAGATGGCAGTCGCTTTCGTAAAAACTAGTGCCTACGCCAAATATTGGGATTAGTTGTCAAAGCGGAGCCCAGGCTCCCATGAGCCGTGGCAAATGCCGGAATAACGCAAGGAGGATGATGAACAGTAAACAATAAATGTGGTAAATTGAACTCTAAAACGACATTACGTTTTAGAAGACCAAGCAAGCATTTAAACCTTTGCAAGTTAACTTTACGGTCAACAACTTCCCCCTGTCCGCGATTACCCGTAACTACACTTTGGGTAGTTCGGGCCCGCGTTTACACGGAATTAGCGGATCGTTATGGCCCATTTACACGGGGCGAGAACTATGTTTCATTATATTGTGGTGGATTGGTTCGCTTAATGTGGGTAAGGTAAGATCAACGACAATTCGTCGCTCCGTTTTGCCGTGAAAGATGGAAAAACAAACAGACACACACACACTTTCCCATTTATTATATTAGTATGGATATATAATATATATATATATTATATAGTATGGAAGTATGCAGAGATGTACAAAATGGTTTTAAAAAAGCATTTAAATACAAAATGCAAAATACTTTTCAGATTTACTATTTCAAATGCAAAATACCAAATAGTTTTGAGTTTTGTATTTCAAATGCTAAATGCAAAATAGGTATTTTCAAAATACTTTTTGAAAATAAAATACCTTTTGACCAAATCTCAGATATTTTTATTTATTTTCGGTATTAATAATCATGACAAATAGAGTCACAATGCCGAACAAAAACGTCTAATATCATGTCGCCTAATGAAAGTAATGAATGATATTTTGGTCATATTTATCAGTAGGCAATCAATAAATTATGTTATGTTATTTTATTTATTAATAACATAACAGAATGTATTGATCGCCTACTATTTCTAGGTATTATTATACCTATTATACCTACTCACTTAAATAATGTAATAAAACTAGACTAACGAAAAGAGAGCCATGGCTCCATTTTGTTGAATGTGCATCTAGTTCTTATATTTCATACCTATATCACCTAAATGCTCTTTATTTATTTTCATTCTATAGCTTCGGATATTTACAATAGGAATAATAACTCAACACTTAAAAGTAGGTAGGTAATTAAATCAAAATCAGTCATTAGCACTCAGCACCAGCAGTCCAGTCCAGGGGCCCGTTCCTCGAAAGGTACAAACAAGCCTTGTATTACAAGTGCGCGAACTGTCAAATCGTATGGGTTGTCATGGAAACATTCTTGTAATACAAGGCTTGTACCTTTCGAGAAACGGGCCCCTGCAAACAATAAATCCGTTAAATCGTCGGCGTCTGTGGCGATGGCGTCGCTTTCCATAGATAATATTCGTTTTCGTTTGACATTGACAGTGTCAAATTGACTCTAGTCAGTCAGTCTATCGTCAAATTCGGCAATACAACCGTCATTTGTTCACATTTTGTTTGATTGGTAATGTTGGCTAAACTTAATTTAATCATAAAGTATTTTGCATTTTGAAAGTGCAAAATACATCTCAAAAAGTATTTCAAATAAAATACAAATTGGTTTTTACTAAAAGGCATTTAAATGCAAAATACAAAATAGGTATTTTGCATTTTAAATACATCGATTTAAACTTCCCTAGATACACTATCACCTGCAAATTCGACATTCAAAAGTGTCCGATCGCTTAGTTGCAAATGTGTGCGTCTAGTTGACAAACGGAAACTTCGCAATGTAGTAAAAACTACTTTCATTTTTTTACAAAAACAACGTTATTTCTTAGTAATTAAAGTTTAATTTCAAATGCAAGCAATTGGCGGTTATGACATTAATGAATGTGATCATCGCGAAAGCCATAAAATTTTATTACTGCAGATCGCAGGTGTGCAAATTTTTAAACAAATCTACGTCTTATTGCAACCAACATAAGTTTAATTTCGTTCGCGCTGCAACAATCTAAACGCCATTTTTACATTGGGAACGAGGATGGACAGAGGCATCATGGGAGTCGCGCTATGAGATGAAAGGCGAGAATGAGGAAATTTGCGGTATTTGTCATTTAGTCATTTAGTCATTTATTTAATATTGCATTGTCATGTACATAATAAGGTGTTAGTTTACATTTGATTCCAGTTCATGACACCCTGTAAGGGCACACAATATATAACTTAATTTAGGTTATACATTACATCAATGATTAATTTAGGAATTTTAACAGTATGTTGTTTTAGAAAATCGCTGTATTAATTAATTGGTCAAGTTATTAATATAGATATTAATTTAATTTAATAAATGTCATTTTATAATAGTATGATTGTAGAAATATAAAAGATTATGAGTTAAAAGTCCTAAACCAATTCGATGTCACATTAAACTAGTGTATTATCTTTAAGGAATGATTCGACTGTGTAATAGCATTTTTCTAATAGTAGGCATTTCAGTTTAGAGTTGAACAATTTATCAGTGGGTTCGAATTTAATAGTATTGGGGAGTTTGTTAAAGATTTGAATACATTTATAGTGTGGTCCTTTTTTATACATAGCTAAGTTGGATTTAGGTATTAACAGCTTATTCCTATATTGACTTCTGGTTTTACAAGTATCTTCTTTTAATGGAAATAATTTTTATTTTTATTTTTTTATTTTATTTCTGTATGTTATTATTTTCTTTCTGTTCTGTATAATTCTGTATGTTGCCTTACAAATTGTGCAGCCTCCATTATATATATTGAGGCTAGCGTCAACAGTTCCTGCTGTATAAAATGCGGTTGGCAACTGTTAGGGACGCGTATGTTCGCCAGGATTCGAATGCACTTTTTTTGTAGGATAAATATTTCTTCGGCGTTTGTGCTATCTCCCCAGAGAAGTACGCCATATCGGAGAGCAGAATAGATATAAGCAAAATACACGGATAAAGCCGACTCAAGATCAGTGTTCGCTTTTAATATACCAAGGGCGTAGATAAACTTGACTATTCTTGTTTTAAGACTTTCGATGTGAGCCTTCCAGTTTAACCCTGAGTCTATTGTTATTCCCAATAACTTAAAATCATTTACTTCTTCTATAATATTTTTACTTATTTCAAGCTTTAGTTCCAAGGATTTTTTCTGCGTAGGTTTAAATTGGATAATTTTTGTTTTCTGTAGGTTTATATCTAAATTATGCTCGGCAAGCCAATTTTTAACAGTGTTTAAAAGATTCAAGAGTTTCTGATTTGCTTCGGTACTGTCTGTGGCACTAAACAGCAAAGAGACGTCGTCTGCGAACATAACACATTTTGTATTTACATCTATGATTTTTGGCAAATCGTTGATATACACCAAAAATAGGGTACAAGCTAAGATACTACCTTGAGGTAAGGAGCAAGTTGTTTGACGCAGTTCAGAGTTTACGCTGATCATCTCTCGGTTCTGGTGGTCGTAATAATCTATTTGGACGTATTGTTTCCGATTTTGTAAGTATGACTGGAACCATTTGTAGGCCATGCCGCGTACTCCTACGCCGTATAGTTTAGTCAATAGGATCTCGTGTGATACTTTGTCGTATGCCTTGGTCATATCTAAGAGAAGGCCTATGCTATATTGTTTTATGTTTAAGTATTCCAGGATATGTGTTATATAATGGTAAACAGCTAGGGTTGTTGAATGGCGTTTTCGAAATCCGTGTTGATTAGGGTCTAAAATATTATATTTTTCGAGAAAGCTATACAAACGATTTGCCATAGATTTTTCAAAGATTTTTGAGACGGATGGTAGAAGGGCAATCGGTCGATATTGGTTTGGGCTATGTGCAGTACCGCCTGGTTTTAAAATTGGTTTAATTTTAGATGTTTTTAATAGTTCTGGGAAAGTACCTTCGTCAAAAGACTGGTTTATTAATAGAGTTAGTGGGGTCGCTAGTTCAACATCACATTTCTTAATTAAAGCAGCTGGAAGCTCGTCAAAGCCATAGCTTTTTTTATTTTTTAATTGACGTATCAGTTTCCGTATTTCGTCCTCTTTGACTGGAGTAATATAAATGGAATTCGTAGTAGGATAGATAACAGGTCGACCGACTCGTGGTGTTATCTCTCCCGCGGGCGCGCGTGCGCAGGGCGGTGGTGGCGGGGAGCTCGGCGCGGGAGCCGATGATTCGCCTACCGATGCGAAATACTCATTAAACATGTTTGTTATTCGCGCGGGCGATTCTAAAATATTATCTCCTATTTTTAAAGTTATATTTTTACGGATAATTTTTTTATTTCTCCGGGTTATGTTATTAATTAGTGTCCACATTGTTTTTACTTTATTATTTGATCTCTTAATTTGATTAATGTGATTGATTTTCTTCGATTTTTGTATGCATTTCTTGAGGATTTTCTCGTATTTTTTATAGTGGTCGTGTATGATTATGCTATTTGTGGTATTGACGAAGCTTTTTAGCTGTCTTTTATGGCGGCAAGCGAGTTTTATACCTTTTGTTAGCCATGTTTTATTATGGGTGGGAGATACTAATTTAATACGTCTCTTTGGTAAATATGTATTTAAAATATTTTGTAATGTGCGAAAAATTTGTGCGAAAAACTGTTTTAAAAAATCCTATTAGATAGAAAATTTCTTAAGGAACAAAACGTTTGGTATAACATTTTTCGAGATGTTGCGTATTTTAAGCGAAAAAAATGAGTTTTTACTGTATGATATTTTTATTGATATTATCTCAAACAAAAAAATATATAAGGTACGGCGGGACAATTTGGACTGGGGGACAATTGCAACTGATCAATACCTCCACGTTTTGCAATGTTTGTATTATTAAATAGAGTCAACTGAGGTATATACAGGGTGTCCCACGGCGATGTCACATGGAGGGAAAGTACCTTAAAAATCGTAGATATATTATATCATATTATATATTACAGCATATTTTGCTGAGAGAAGACTTCATTTTATTTTCTAAACTTAGTAAAAGTGCATTTTTTTTTAATTTTTACTATGAGGACTTATACAGGGTGTATTTTGATAGCGGGTCAGTAAGGCCGGTATGAGATCCCGTAGTCCTACATGAAAATAGTCTAAGGGGACCATCCATCAATTTCAAATTGATGAAAAATGGCATTTACAGATTTTGGAAAATTTTTCATAGGACTGCGGGATCTCATATCGGCCTTACTGACCCGCTATCAAAATACATCCTGTATAAGTCCTCATAGTAAAAATTAAAAAAAATTGAATGCACATTTACTAAATAAATAAATAAATAAATATTATAGGACATTCTTACACAGATTGACTGAGGCCCACGGTAAGCTCAAGAAGGCTTGTGTTGTGGGTACTCAGACAACGATATATATAATATATAAATACTTATATACATAGAAAACATCCATGACTCGGGAACAAATATCTGTGCTCATCACACAAACAAATGCCCTTACCGGGATTCGAACCCGGGACCGCGGTGTAGCAGGCAGGGTCACTACCGACTGCGCCAGACCGGTCGTCAAAGTTTCTAAGTTTTGAGAATAAAATAAAGTCTTCTTTCAGCAATATATACTATCTACGATATTTAAAGTATTAAACAGTTGAGGGATTGTATGTGGAGTGTGAGGGATGGAGCACTTGGAGAATATGAATTAAGTAGCTATTAAAACAAAGAAGAATTGAATGATGACATTAATTTATTATTCTACGTAATTTATTTCAAAGCTTTGTGTGGGTAAACCTTCTCTCCGCTCCTCAGCTATAATCTTGCGCCATTTTTCCATTTCAACGTCTTGTTTTGGGAATCTGGAATAAAAACCTTTTTTATTACTTAAAAACGAATTTGCTATTCCCGGGTTGTTTCTTTTTATAATTAAAGTAATTTATAAGATATGTATTAATGTTATTGAATTGAAATCATTTATTTCAGACTTATTGGTCCATAATAATAAATAAATACATACATTATTAATATGAAATAGGCTTCTTTTACAAAAAATATAAATTAGCGACTCCATCATTCCATTTTTAACTATGTTCCACTTCAACTATCTTTTGTCGCCGTCCGCTCATTACTAGTATAGCGCGAGAGAAAGAGACCAACTGCGTAAGACCAAATCAAGGAATTTACTTTAATTATTCTAGAAAATAAATGTTTTTAGTAAGTTAGGAAGCCATTTTGGCCACAAATGCATAACATTATAAAATTATTAACAATTACTTACCTGAAATACGATACGTCATCCTTTTTTAACGTATATAAGGTGTTATTTTTGCACTTTTTTACGGAGCACTTAGGCATGTTGCCGACACGGCGGATGAAGTGCTACTGACCGTCCAATTGTGCTTAGAACATTTTCAAGCACAATTTGCTGTGGACACATTCTAAGCCGTGATGGTGCATCTAGGTAGTTTAGATCGATGTTTAAATAGTATTATTTCAAATAAATCGCATCTCTGGAAGTATGGATAAACTGTCTGAAGCGGTATTTATTCACGATCGAAATTCAACATGAAATTATTAAAAATATTTAGGACTGGTTGCATCAAACCATCTGTCACCGTTAAACCGTTCGTTAAAATTATATTGTGTGGGAAGTTCTATAGAGGTCTGCTGCGTGACGAGATGATGTGTCTGTCAAATGTGGTTGATGCAACTGGCCCTTATTCTACAAAAGCTTAAATAATAATTTACAAATCACATACGCGGTACTACAAAATGATTCCCCAAAATCCTAAAAACAAGTTAAACCGAATTTATTAACACTAACCAAGTTAGACTGAAAACAGCCAACTTTTCCTAATATCATTAGGGAAGTTGAAAATGCCGCATTTGAATCTGATTTACCCTTTCAAAGTAAAGTTTTCTGTGCATTCTAAAATGACTTATATTCATACAGGCTCCGTCAGATATATGAGAACAGCCAAAGCACTCACAAATATCGGAACATACAGTTAAGACGATACAGGATGGGTCAATTCTCCATAAAACTCTCTCGACTATTTCCTCCCTGGTTTTTGAAGATAGAGCAATGTTTTTTTCAACACAGATTATTATTACTTTTTTCTACTCCCGTAGGGGTTGCAAATAAATAAAAAACCAAATGTTTTTTTTTTCATAATTATAAAAAAAAAACCGAGCACCATTGTTTTTTTTCTAAATATGTTTTTTTTTCAGATGAACAAATAATTCGACAATAACGGTTTTTCGTGAGTTGTAACGTGTTTCAATAACAATAACGTCCATTTTAATTCGATTAACATTCAGTATACAAACGTTTATTGGGGAATCCCCGATGCGGCGTGCAGCGTGGAGAGGCGGTGGTGTTGCCAACAGTAAATAGTGATAACTATCAACTACAGATTTCGTAAAGGTTACTTTTATAAGACCAGAAATTAAAGTTATTTGATTAAATTCGTTTATAAAATAGTTAACATTAAGTCTAAAAAAACCGTATAAAAGTATTAACTGCTTTGCAAATATTGAGATTTCGTACTTTAGAAAGAAAACATACTCCAGAAAAAAAATTTTTTTTTTCACGGTTTTTTTTTCATGTTTTTTTTTCAAGCCAGAAAAAAAAACTGTTTTTTTCAACGCTAGTTATTCGTCATTTATCGCCGTGCCGCCCACTCGCTCTCGGACCTCACAGTTACAGCCTGTACCACGCGACCAGTCGACCTGTCTTATCTCACTCATACAAGCATAGTACGCGTACCTACACAAGCTTAGACTGTGCGCGTAGGAACGCGCTTCTTTCATACATTTGATCGCCATTGTCCGAGGTGTGATACGGGCGTGATTAGATATTTTTGAGAGCTTTGACAGCTTCGATATATTTGATAGTGACTGTAACACCATTTACCATAATATTTGAGAGGCACAAAGTTTATTTTATCGTTCAGTGTTTCACCCAGCACATAAGACTTTTTGATTTGGGATGCTAAAAGTCATATAATAGTAGAAGGTATACGGCGCTTAAGACTTTTCGTTTCGTTCAGCTTAGAAGCTTCTAGTTTGTGGAGATTCTAAATAGTCCTATAAGTATACTGCTTGTGTGGCGCTTAATTCCTTTCAATGTTGGTGGGTGGCAATGAAGAAGTTTATATTAATAGGAGGTAGGGCATAGCGAATGATATTCCGCTTTGTGTGGTAGGGCACAGCACAGCGGATATCGTCTCGCTCGAATCTAGAGCAAAGCCCAACTGGGGTAGTACCTCCGCCTTACAGAAGACTGCAGCCAAATAGCACTAGACCCTACTCATAGTGTTGTGTTCCTGTCGGTGAGTAAGGCTGCCAGAGCTCAACGAGGGTGCGGTGTGCTGATGACGGGAGGTCTTACGGAACTAACTTGTTCCGTTTATTGTCCTTTGAGTCGTCGGCAACCCGAACCCTCCTTAGAACTTGTACACTCCTTTTTGCTGTGTACTTAACACAGCAAAAGGGAATGTACACGTTTCTAATGGGGTGGCAACGCGCATGTGACACTGTTTGAGTTGCAGGCCTCCATAGGTTACGGTGACCGCTTTACATCAGGCGGGCCGTATACTTGTTTGCCACCGACGTAGTATAAAAAAAAAGTTTATTGGAGTAGCGTTAACAGTGTTTGGCTAGTGTCCACTTAAACATTTTGAGGGTGTACGATAATGCACCTAGAAAATAGTTCTAGCTACTGTTAGTCGATTATGAGTTTAACCTCAGTTAAAGTGTTAACAGGGAAACAGTGTTTACCTGACGTGAATAGGAAAATAGTAAGACTTGAGTTTTTCACTGGGTTTAATTGACCGATCAGGGTCATCAACTCATCATACCATGGACAGGGAAAGAATGTGTTCAGTTCTAGGTCTCTGTTAGCAAGTAAAAGTCTTCCCGAATGTAATTCAAGATGGTGAGGGGGTCTGACAAGGTCAAAATTAAAAGTTATCACTGTTACCAGGGAAACCTTGTGTACCTGGCTAAAGAGGTACCAACAGCCAACGACCACGGTCATCGTTAGTAAGAAGTTTTTTTTACTAAGATATTGCGAAGGTATCAAGTGATATCATCAGGAATACTCTATTTACTTGACGCAAGACGTTCTACTAATTATAACATATAAGTTTTTTCCAAAGGTAGTATGATATTTAGCGGGGAATCTGTCTTTACCTGACGCAAGAGGTGCCGACATCTGTCAGCTCAATCAGTAGGAAGGTCGCAAGGACGACATACGAGATGGTCAGGAGGTAGATCTTGTTCTCATTGCTATAGTGCCATCAGCGAAACTTGTGGAAAGAAAGGGATACAGTGTTTACCTGACGCAAGAGGTGCCGACGGCTGCCAGCTCAATCAGTAGGAAGGTCGCAAGGACGACATACGAGATGGTCAGGAGGTAGATCTCGTTCATCGCCGGCCGGCTTAGGCAGAGCAGCAGGCCTGTGGACAAACGCACGTAATGAATATGAAATATTTTAACAATATCATAATAGTGAGTTTCGATTGTCACCTTATGATATGCAAATGAAATGACAGCATTTGTTCTTGGCGATAATACGAACGCACCGAGTGTTAATAGTGTTATGACTGTGTATTTGTGACCAGCCGCGTTACGCGCCTTTGAATCTGATTTGTTCTGTTCGTCGTGACATTTGGGTAAGCACTAAAAAAGAAGCAGGCCAGCCAACTGAACCAACTATTTAGAACACCAATTTTCATCTAAGCCTCGGCGAACCAAAAAGCGATGGCTATGGTGAAAGCGAAGGGCTAGGACTTCGCAATATGGAGGAAAGGAACTAAGAAAGCGTAAATAGCAGGGATGACGTAGAAGAAGAGTACTTACAGGCATAGACAAGAGCAGAGACGCCAAGCACGCCGACATTAGCGGCGTGCGCGTTGCGCCGGTATTCGTAGTGCAGCCGGCGTAGCGAGCTTGAAGCGTTCACGCCGTACGGCTCCGTCGTCGTGCGTAGTATCGAGTCGTAATAGTAGTCCAGGTCGGCTATTAGCGTAGTGTATACAGAGATAGGTGTATATAGAAAGGGACAGCACACTCACAAGCATAGACGAGAGCAGACACTCCAAGCACGCCGACGTTAGCGGCGTGCGCGTTGCGCCGGTATTCGTAGTGCAGCCGGCGCAGCGAGCTTGAAGCGTTCACGCCGTACGGCTCCGTCGTCGTGCGTAGTATCGAGTCGTAGTAGTAGTCCAGGTCGGCTATTAGCGTTGTGTAGCTGCTGGAGGAGAAAAAATTGGTTAATATCTTATATATAAGTTGGTGGTTGGTTGGTAAGCCTGTGTGGTGACGGGTTAAGAATTTCACCACCCCCTTTCTTCCCGTGGGTGTCGTAGAAGGCGAGTATGGGATATGGGTTAAATTGTGGCGTAGGCGAGAGGCTGGCAACCTGTCACTGCAATGTCACAGTTTCGTTTTCTTTCAACCCCTTATTTGCCAAGAGTGGCACTGAAGCTTTAGTAGTTTCATGTGTTCTGCCTACCCCTTTATGGGATACAGGCGTGATTGTATGTATGTATGTATGTATATAAGTTGGTAAATATTATCTGTCGTGGCATCACCGAATGGGCCCTACGGAAGACCAGGCCCCGTAACCGAAAGGCATTTCTGCGACGCGAAACGACCGGTCTGGCTCAGTCGGCAGGGACTCTGTCTGTTCGAATCCCTGTAAGGGCATTTATTTGTGTGATGAACACAGATATTTGTTCCTGATATAATGGATGTTTTCTATGTATATAAGTATGTATTTATCTGTTTATGTATATCGTCGCTTAGCTCCCATAGTACAAGCTTTGCTTAGTTTGGGGCTAAGTTGATCTGTGTAAGGTGTTCCCAATATAAAAAAAAAAAATGAAATCGAAACGCCGCAGGAAGGTAGTCTGGCTCTGTCACGCCAATACGCAAGAGCGATAGATAGCTAATAGCTACGAATAAGATATAATCGTGAGCGTTTCGTCATTCGGCTACGCACACAGCGCTGGCTTCCAGCCAGGGACGGCCTGCTATTTTATCGTCTATCGCGCGACCATGCTTCCCGTGCTGCTAGCATTATGCTGAGTTGGGTCCATTTCGTGATGCGCACTTAAATTCTGTTCTCTGATTTTGTTCTATTCTTGTGTGATCGTACGTGTTTGCGAGCGTCATGAATAAATGTCTTTTATCTTTATCTGTAGGCCTAGCACATGATGGCCGCGGGAGTATGTCGCCGCGAGATAGATGACACGTCTTTGTCTAACTGTATTAATTACATAAGGACAGGTAGTCTATCTCGCGGCGACATACTCCCGCGGCCGTCATGTGCTAGGCCTACTGTAATATTAATTTTGAAGACTCAATTGATGACAAATTGGACTCGTGTGGCCTCCACAGTCATCAAACCCGTTCATCGAAGCACAAAAGATAACGTAGTTAACTAAAGTAGTACAGATATAGTGCGAAAAGGGTTTCCTTATTTAAAGTCACATACAGGTCGAACGCGATTAATTAACATTATTTTTACCTTTTTTCCCAACGTTTCGGCCAGGTTGCACTGGCCGTGGTCGCGGAAGACTGACGTCCCAGCAAAGTGTCACCGGAGATGTAAACAACACAAAACTACCCGATATTAATTTGTAAAAATAATGTTAATTAATCGCGTTCGACCTGTATGTGACTTTAAATATGTGTACAAAGCGCGAGAACTTAAAGTGTTAGGGTTTCCTTAGTATATTTCCGGAATTGTTCGTATTTGTCGTGCTAGTTCAGTCAATGACAGTAGGTACTTCTTGTACTGAGACTGACTGAAATAGCATGACACGTTCGTACGTTTCCGTAACAATACGAAGGCTAATCTTTTCGCACTGCATCTGTAAAGATAAAGATACTTTATTTGCATTAAACATTACCAGGTACACGGTCTTAATAATATTTAGTGGTAGGTGTAAATGCTTAACACGTTCGCTGCGGCAAGCCAAAACCTTAACCCAAAATCTAGTGCGTTACGAGGCCCAATCCGCCCCGTAATAGTTTACATCGTAGTGCGTTACGGGTATAAAAGTGCCCCGTACGCCTAAGTCTGTTAAAAGTGCTGTAAGTTCCTGAAATATTGGATTTTCCAATATTTTTTTCGACTAACTGTAAGAGTATGAAATTTCCTACGTCTCATTATCCCCGCACGTGGATACGATAAAAACTCACAAAATTATATAAAAAAGAAAATACGGGGTTATTTTATCCCCGTATCGCACTAAAATTGAAAAAATACGGGGCTTAGTACACCCCGTAACGCATGTAATATATTAAGGTCGATAAATTAGTAGTGATGGGAAATAAAATAATCGATGTATATGCTGTATTAATAAAAAAATTACACATCAAAAATATGATACTTCGCACTCTTGTATTTTTGTGAAAGTAATTAATATAATTAAGTAACAAAGTGAAATAAAATAAGATAAACCACCACCGTTTTTACATATTAAAAACATATATTTAATTACCTGCCTGCAATTAGATGTCAATTTGTGGCGATTTTGACGTTTATTGTGTGGGATAACCTTTGTTTTTGGAATAAAGTAGTTCTAACGTGTGGTTCGAGCGCTTCATTTTAAATTTGCCGATAACAAGTATTTCAGTAAGCACTGCACTAGCGATACTGTGCCCACAACCCCGTACGGGCCAGAAAATTCTTTTACGGGGTTCACGGAGACCCGTATCGCACTAGAAGGTAATTTTTGTCCCCTGGTCGGTAAGGGGTTTCTGAGACCCCGTATATAATTAATATATCAATAAATAATACTTTTGAACAGAAATCCAAAAGTATATTTGTCATTTTCGTAGTTGTAAAAATGACCAAAATACAGCTTCCGCACCAGCGGAGTGAACACGATTTTTCTCACCCGCACTGAGTGATGACAGCGTACGGGGTTCAAAAACCCCCGTAACGTAGTGAACGTGTTAACCTCATTTGGTATGCAAAATGATAACTTAAAACTAAAATTACAATTATTACAGTATGTGTCATTATTACGTAGTATTGTACTAGGGTAAACCTACGTAATATTAGTTTAAACACTAGTATAGCTGCTAGAGCCAGTTCCTCAACTAACTGTTCTTATGCCAGCAGCAACCTTCGTATGTGGCACAGCTTGAGTGTCATGGCAACCGTGGAAGTGCGTCATGTAGGTTGGAACTCAGATATAACTACTCTTAGCTAATTGCTCGTGTGCTAGCAGCACTCCCACACTCTTGTGGCACAGCATCAGAGTCAATGGACACCAGTCACTGACTCAAGAGGTCTGTCATGTATGTTGGAACAAGTATACCTGTCAGCTAAAGCCAGTTCCTCAGCTAAGTGCTCTTGTGCCAGCAGCAACCCCTCGGATGTGGCACAGCATAAGAGCCATGGACACCAGTCGCTGACCCAAGAGTTGTCTCGTGTTGAATATACCTGTCAGCTAGTGCCAACTCCTCAGCTAACTGCTCTTGTGCCAGCAGCAACCCTCGGATATGGCACAGCATAAGAGCCACATACACCAGTCGTTGACCCAAGAGTTGTGTCATATTGGTTATACCTGTCAGCTAGTGCCAACTCCTCAGCTAACTGCTCTTGTGCCAGCAGCAACCCTCGGATGTGGCACAGCATCAGCGCCATGGATACGGCTAGTAGCAGACCCAGGAGGTGTGTCATGTTGGTTTGGTTCATGCGGAGGAAGTAGCGTTGGTATAGCATCTCCACCTGTGACAAAAAAAATAGAGCATAAAACATTTTTAAAAATATACGGGCGTATTTTTATTTTGGTGTCGATTTAACCTTTTTTTAACCGACTTCAAAAAAGGAGGAGGTTCTCAATTCGACTGAATTTTTTTTTTTTTTTTTTTATTTCTGGAAATGTTTGCACTTTTTCTACTAGCAGTCTTTCTTTTTTTGTCTTCCTCTGATTTACGATCAAACAAGTTGTATGAGAAATTGTAACTCAGTGGAAAAAAAATTGAGACATTTTTTTCTCCTGCGGAATCGAAAGAGCTCATGATTCTAAGATTTCTAAGTAGAAAAAGTACAAAAATTCCCACATTTGGAAGAAAAAGTAAAACAGACAAGAAAATAAAAATATGCCCATACACCCATATTCTGGAAAACAGTTGACTTCCTACCAGTGGCGGCTGATGAAAATTTCTAGAAACCTACTTTAACATTAGGTACTTTACTAGTAATCAATTTTAGGCAAGCCGGTGGGAATGGACCAGGCACTGCTGCTTCCTACAGAAAATATATATTTTCAATGATTTGCTACCTAATAGGTGTTTTAATTCTATAGGTATCGGGTGTTCTTGTAACACAACCACAAAAAAAATTGACTGTACTGATTGTATTCAAACTGAAAAATCATTCGTCAACCGAACTGAAACAGTTATTGTCTTTTTCACGTAGTATTTTTCTAGAAAGCCCAAGGAAATGATAAAAATGAGGAAATATCCTACTAATCAATCAATACAGTAATAAATCACGTCGAAAAGTCAACCATCGATAACCCACAGTTTTTCTCACAGGCCCGGAGAATGAAATCTATCTTTTTTGACAAAAATACTCTCTGAACACATGCCAATAAAGATCAAAACAGGTGCCGTAAGCGAATGGCATTTCTGCGACGCGAAACGAAAACGAAACGCCGCAAAATATAGTCTGGTTTTGTCGCGCCAATACGCAAGAGCGATGGAGATAGACATCTGAGCATTTCGCATTTCTTTTTTTTTCCACTTTTATGAAGTGTGATATTTTTGGAAAAAAAATACGCTATTTCTACTCAGAATTACTAGCTTTTTCAATCCTAGTAGTTAAAAAAATTGTCCCATACGATTTTTTCTTATTTTGTTACCATTTTCCGTATATATTGTATGGGGTAACAAAAGAGGAAAGTAACAACAATGTATGGAAATTCTGGGACACTTTTTGTCTCCCAGTGAGATTGAAAGTACTCGTGATTCTGAGTACAATTGACCTAAAATTCCCTAAAAAATCAAAATTTTTTTATTGGCAAAAAAAAAAATGCTCATCTTCGAGCGTTTCGTTTCGTGAGCGTTTGTGCCATTCGGCTACGTACCCAGATGTATTAGTACGTATCCCGACGCTTACGATAATGTCGTGATCGTAGTAGCTATCTCTATCGCTCTTCCGTATTGGCGCGACAGAGACAGACTGCGTTTCGACCGGCGTCTAGCGTCAACGATTGCCATTTCGGCTTGGCTGGCTGGGCCGGACAAACAAATCTATCAACCCTAAAAAATATAATATAAAGACATAGGTACTAAAAGATCAAGAGATATTCCTGCTGAGGAAACAAAAGATACACGGTTATTTTGTACAGATATATGGATACGGACGGACTTCCAAAAATATATATACATATAATAAAATAGTACCTACTAGCTTTTTCCCGCGGCTTCGCTCGCGAAAGAGACTAAAAGTAGCCTATGTCACTCTCCATCCCTTCAACTATCTCAACTTGAAAAATCACGTCAATTCGTTGCTCCGTTTTGCCGTGAAAGAAGGACAAACAAACAGACACACACACTTTCCCATTTATGATAGTAGTATGGATAGGAGATTCACAGATTGAATGAGTTCCACGATAAGCTTAAGAAGGCTTGTGTTGTGGGTACTCAGAAAATGTTCTACTTAATATACATAAGTTTTTCTGTAAAAAAATCATTTTTGGCGCAAGTTTTTATCGCCGATTGTACCTTTCTGTCAACAGTCATCTACTGCTCTCCGAGACGTTTCTAAAAACTCCTTACTCGATAGGGATACGACGTTTCATGACAGAGTTCCTATGACCACCTTTCTGCTCCATCATCAGATCAGCTCCATGACACCATAATATTGCGTTGTCACGTGATTTACATATGTGTGAAAAATTTCAGCTCAATCGGAAACCGGGAAGTGGGTCAAAGTTAGCTTCTACGTTTAGAGTTAGACCCAAACTAATATACTAACAACTAACAAGGCAAGTTGAATAAAAGTTTTTAAAACATGGTCTCATTGGAAAATCAACGCTGGAAGTCACCAGTAACACGCTGAGATGAGGCCATTTCGTGGCACTTCATTCCTTTCTGTTTGTGTTGTTATGTGTGATTATTAGTCCTGAGTGTGCTCACGAATAAATTTTATTCCATTCTATTCTATTATAAATACCCACATTAAAATATCTGTGGTAATCTCACAAATCCCTTACCGGGATTCGAACCAAAAACCATCGGTTTAGGAGGCCCTGCCATCCGCTAGGCCAGACCGGTTGTCAAATAAAGTTGCGTATACATACTTTTGACGCTCTGACCGTGCACATATTTTTTATCTAGACTGTACTTATACAACCTTAAGCTAGGAACATACTACGCGGACGTCCGTCGTAAAACGACCGCGACCGCGACCTATCAGTGTGCACGGAACAAAACATCCAGAGAGCCAGATTTCGATCGGACGTCCGTGCGCTCAAGGCCACGTCCGCGTCCGTCGACCGATAGTTTGCACGGTTATGTGTATTTCCATTGTCCAGATTCCCGTCCGCGGTCGATTTACGACGGACGTCCGCGTAGTGTGTTCCTAGCTTTATGATTCTACCGACAATCCTTTTTCATAGAATATCGGAATAACGTCATAAAACAAAAACCGGCCAAGTGCGAGTCGGGCTCGCGCACAAAGGGTTCCGTAGCAGCAAATATAATAAACTTATTATGTCAATTTATACACCTGCCAAAATTACAGTTAAATCAACCTATCTCAAAAACTATAAGAGATACTTTGATCAAACCAAAAATCGTTGAAAGAGTTAATTAGCATGCATCACCTCTATTTTTTTTAGAATTTTATACCCCGTAGTTATAAAAATAGAGGGGGGGGACATACTTTTTACGACTTTGAGAGCTGATATCTCAAAAACCGTTCACTTTAAGAAAAATGTTTTTTAGAAAACTTTATATCATTTTAAAAGACCTTTCCATTGATACCCCACACGGGTATGTACATCGAAAAAAAATTTTCATCCCTCAGTTACATGTATGGGGGGCCCCACCCCCAATTCTTTTTTTTTACTATTTAGTGTCATAATTTTGTAGCGGTTCATACAACACATATTCTGATCAAATTTCATCACTGTAGTACTTATAGTTTCCGAGTAAATCGGCTGTGACAGACGGACAGACGGACAGACGGACAGACGGACAGACGGACATGACGAAACTATAAGGGTTCCGTTTTTGCCATTTTGGCTACGGAACCCTAAAAAGCGATCGTCGGATTTGGATAATAGGACCGATTTTTGATCGGTCACGTTCCCATTTTCCTTCACCGTAATAGAAAGGATCAGTGTCAAATAAAATAAGACTGTGTGCTAAGTAAAGAGAGCTTATATTAATTTTTTTCAAATTAAGTTCAGCCGCATACGCCGTTAGGAGAATCAGGCAACTGACTAATGTTGAGACAGCTCGCCCAGTGTATCATAGTTATTTTCACAGTGTAATGTCATACGGTATTCTGGTTTGGGGCAAAGCAGCTGACATACAGACTATCTTTGTATTACAAAAGAGAGCCATTCGTTCTATTTACAACTTAGGAACACGTGAATCAGTAAGAGAACTCTTCAAAGAAATTAATATCTTAACTGTAGCTTCCCAATACATTTATGATAGTATAATTTATGTAGTAAAGAATTTAGACTGTTTCACTAAGAATTCTGATATCCATAATTATAACACTAGAAACAAAAATAAGCTTGCCATAAAGAAGTTTCGTGTCCATAAAGTACAGAAGTCATTTGTTGGGCAATGCATTCATTTTTATAATAAGTTACCTGACACTGCTTTAAGATTACCCCTCCCAGCTCTTAAGAACTACTTAAAAAAATAAAATAAATAATAAATAATAATGTTAAAGGCTTATTACAGAGTCGAGGACTATTTGACAGACAAACATGCATGGCCCGAACCAGAAACTACAAAAAACGAATAGCAATTAAAATAATTGTATTATGTATAGAGGACACAGTTCAGATAAGAAAGCACATCAAATATTTTATATTTTATGTTGTGTAGGTAAATTACATATTTAATGATATTGAGATTCATATTATCTTTTTCTTCTGTGACAATTTGATATGTTTTCTCTGAAGAAGAACGACGTATTATTAGCAATAATATAATTTATTGAAATTAATTTCCATAGAGTACCTAGTCTGTTCATATTCTTTGATGAATACTTTTGCATGTTAAATTGTATCTTGTTATTTAATGCATGTTAGTTATAAGATGTAATGTTTTGAAAAGAAGTTGCCCGCCGAGTTTCTTGCCGGTCCCATAGTGGATACCCCCCTCCCAACTGAGGGGGGACTGAAATCTTCTCGAGGCTGAGGCGTAGGGTTAGAGCCGGCGTAGCTTTATTTGACGTTCATATGCGCATTGTAATATGCCTACTTGAAAAATAAATATTACATTTTCATTTTCTGTTTATCCTATAAGCCGGCCTAGCCAAAGTGACAATTGTTGACGATGCGTGGCGATCAAAACGCGCCACTACAGAGCGATAGCACATTATAATAAAGAGTACTATGGTACAGTATGGCCACTCCCGCTCCCTGCTGAAAGTATCGCCCCGGGCCCCGTAGCCGAATGGCATTTCTCCGACGCCAAACGAAAGCGATACGCCGCTGGCTCTGTCGCGCCAAATCGCAAGCGCGATAGAGATAGAGATAGATATCTTCGTTTCGTGAGCGTTTCGTGAGCGATTGTGCCATTCGGCTAGCCAGTAGCCACCCTGGTCCTCTCGGTCAAAGTTAACGCCTGTCAAAAACGCGAACAGTCGATCTGCCAAATCTCACTCATACAAGCATAGTACGCGTTCACCTACACGAGCTTAGAAAGTAGGATCGCCAGTGTCCGAGGTGTTGCGATAGGGAGAGCTATACCTTGTACTTTTGGCTGTTAAAAAAGTGTAAACAAACCGGAGCTGTCAAATTTGAGGGTTGTTTATTAGGTAACGTTTGGTTCCTGAATTTTTTTCTCTATTTAAAAATAAATTTAGCTCACTACTATTTTCCATTTCATTCCACTAACATATAATTTTGTTTAATTTGACGAAACATAATACACCTTCATGAATACAAACATGTCGTCATTACATTTAATTAATATTATTATTTTCTTCAGGGAATCATCAACCAAAAAGTACTCAATTTTGCAGAGGTTTAAAACTCATGGTTGCATTTTAATCTGGGTGTAACACTACTAAAATAGAAAGGTATTTTCCAATGCTTGTTATCAATCATCATCATTATCTGTTCCAAATTTGATATTTGTGTTTTCGGGCATCCGTTTCTCCATATGAGATGATGATTGTTATATTTATGTATTTTTTATACTAGATGGTAGTTTAGTTGATTCAGTAATATTTATAGGTACCACTACCTGCCACACTAAATTTTGATGAAAGACAGAAAAATATAAAAAAGCAATAGAAATAAAATTAAGATTATCTGTGCATAAAATAATAAAAAAATATGAAATAAATAAATAAAATAAAAATATTTCGTTCTAGTTATTCTATGTGTTTAATGGTGAAAACATATGTATATTTTTAAGTAAAACGCAATACTTTATATATACGTTATTTTATTCTGATGAGGACGATGACGACGACGAGGATGAAGGCGAAGATGATTCTGTCACATTTATTGTGTTTGGTGACGAGATTAAGTGAGATTCGTCCTTGTGGTAATAGATATAGGGCAGTTGTTGTATGTCATATGTTTGGAAAGGGTAGAAGATGATGGAATAAGGGAGGTTTCTTTTTTTATTACCGTCCGTCCGTCCGCGGATAATCTCAGTAACCGTAAGCACTAGAAAGCTGAAATTTGGTACCAATACGTATATCAATCACGCCAACAAAGTGCAAAAATAAAAAATGGAAAAAAATGTTTTATTAGGGTACCCCCCTACATGTAAAGTGGGGGCTGATATTTTTTTCATTCCAACCCCAACGTGTGATATATTGTTGGATAGGTATTTAAAAATGAATAAGGGTTTACTAAGACCGTTTTTTGATAATATTAATATTTTCGGAAATAATCGCTCCTAAAGGAAAAAAAAGTGCGTCCCCCCCCTCTAACTTTTGAACCATATGTTTAAAAAATATGAAAAAAATCACAAAAGTAGAACTTTATAAATACTTTCTAGGAAAATTATTTTGAACTTGATAGGTTCAGTAGTTTTTGAGAAAAATACGAAAAACTACGGAACCCTACACTGAGCGTGGCCCGACACGCTCTTGGCCGGTTTTTTTAATAAAATGAGACCGGTTTGGATTTATATTCTGGTATAGTAAACCAATTGGAACCCTAGGCCACTCTACAACTATGTCAAAATGACAAACAGTAAGATATTTCTTACAATATGAATTATAACGTCACTATGACATAGTTCTACAGTGGCCTAGGGTTCCAATTGGTTGACTGTACCTAGTTTTATTTTATAAAGCGTGTGCCAAAAATAATTTATGAAACGTGCAAAATATTGCATGAATTTTTACAGAGGAAATTTTAGAAATTAAGGTGAGTACGTCAAGAGTTATGAAACCTAAATTAAAACTCAATTCCGGGTACTAGTTCAACCAAACTTGCTGTTGTAAAAACATTTTTACTTACAAAATTTTATTGTATACGACACATGCTCGGCGTGTTTTTTTTTTTTTAACTAGGTTAAAACCGATTTCATACGAACGTGTTTTAAAATGCTACACATTTATTATCAGACTTAATATTATAAATGGGATAGTGTGTGTGTCTCTTTGTTTGACACGGCAAAATGGAGCTACGAATTGACGTGATTTTTTAAGTGGAGATAGTTGAAGAGATGGAGAGTGACATAGGCTACTTTGTCACAGACAGACAAACAAACAGACACACACACTTTCCCATTTATAATATTAGTATGGATTGATCGTGATTACCTTTTTGATTTAGGTATGCCAAGATCCCGATATTTCGACGCATGCGCGGATCCAGGGGGGGGGTCATGGGGGTGGAGCCAAATAGACCACGTTGGTCATACAACCCTCCCTGGGGCCTGGGCCTTTATACCTCGACCATACCACGTGACCCCCCCTGGGGCCTGGGCCTTTATACCACGTGACCCCCCCCTGGGCACGAAGCTGGATCCGCGTTTGTTTCGACACAGTACTACCATATACAGCGCGTAAACGTAATAAGGGCGATAAATGAAACCAGGCGTATAATTCAATATTGTTATCATTAATTAAGAGGTGTTTTTGACTTACTCAAATCTCAGCAGCAATGTACTGTAAACGTGGTTGCGATGGCAATCAATGACAACTGTCAACGAGCGTTTAACGGGAGTGTGTTTGCATTACGTTGCGGGCCGAATTAATTTGTATGGATAAAAAAAATACTTCAATTTTAAGTAAAAGTTATCTAATTACATTTTATACGTCCTATACTCACCACCGTTAAGAGGTTCGCCCGTATTAGGTTTACACTCTGTATAACCGGTGAACACACTATTTAATAATGCAAACATTGTAAAACATGGAAAAAATGGACCAGTTACATTGGCCAGTCGAGATTTGCCCCACTGTACCTTACGTCTGTATGTATCTTGTTCTAAGGAATTATAGTCGCGAGTACATAAGTAGCTATAGACCGTCAACCAAATCTTGTCACTAGAAAAAGGCGGCAAATTTGAAAAATCGCGGGCTAGCAACACTAGTTTTGAAAAACGGTGGAAGTTCGCGTGTCATTTGTATCTTATCTGTGGAAATCTCCGTCCTACCAAAAAGAGAAATAACTAGCACATATCCGTCCCTTTTTAATACATTATCTAATTTGTAAGGAAGGAGCGAGCCCCTTGAAAAAAAAATATCTGTGGCTGTTCGACGTACATTGCTGGTTTTTGTACGTTTCATAGGGATACCATACTTTAGTTTGATGTACATTGCTACTGCCAAAATTTGGTTGACAGGCTATATAAAATATTTATTTAATAATTTCATTACCTAAATTATTAATCAATTTATGATAGACGTTGTGTTTTAAAAACCTACCCTCATAAGCTTTAGGTACTTACCGACTCAAAATATCAAGTTTCAATTTAAACCAATAAAATTTCGAACAAGAATAAACCAAAAATCCTTTATAATATAAATCTCAGGTAATATTGACGTAAAACTTAGGGTAAATTAACGACCCGGGGGAAATTAGGGCTCCAACCCCGGCGGGGGATAAGTGGGTATGGACATTGCCAAAGCCAGGTTTAAACGTTCGTAATATACGAGTAATATCGGGTATTACAAGCTTAAATAGAAATTATTTAATAAGTATGATGAAAAAGACCGTTTTCACTGAGAGAAAAAACAACCAGTTTTCATGTTCGTTCAACAAGTTTTTTGGTTAAAATAGCGCCGTGCTCTTTGGTTTAAGCAACGAGTTAGATTATGTTAAGTGTAACTAGTACATTACACAAGTTACTCGTCATTCGAACAATAGTTATATTTTAATCAAGAAGTCGATTTTATAACAGCAACATGACACATAAGTATTGTTTTAAACATATGTTTGGCTGATTCAATCAAATATCTTTTAACAAGTTTGACCTTGTTGTTCGAACAAATTCGACTTGTATCATGAATGTTGTGATTTATTTCATTCACTAAAATACTTTTGTTTCAAACGGATAAAATCCGCAACAAGCCGAACTTGTTAAATTCACAACGCAAATTTTTCTTAGTGTTAAAATATTGGCATTTGCCACGGCTCATGGGAGCCTGGGGTCCAGTTTGACAATGAAATTTACAAATACGTAGTTTGAATTTATTAAATCCACTCTACTCTACTCATAATGTTGTGTTCCTGCCAGTGAGTAAGGCTGCCAGAGCTCAACGAGGGTGCGGTGTGCTGGGGACGGAAGGACCTACGGAACTAATTTGTTCCGTCTATTGTCCTTTGAGTCGTCGGCAACCCAAAACCTCCTTAGAACTTGAACACTCTTTTTTTCTGTTTACTTAACACAGCAACAGGGAGTGTACAAGTTTCTAATGGGTTGGCAAGCGCACGTGACACTCCTCGAGTCGCAGGTGTCCATAGGTGACGGTTACCGCTTTTCATCAGACGGACCGAATGCTTTTTTGCCATCGACATAGTATAAAAAAAAAACTAAAATAAGAGTGTTTTTACTACGCGCGCGCATAACTGTCAATGTCACTGTGCAAGAGTGACAATAATTTAATTATACGCGGCCGATAGAGATAGCAATAGGCGGGTCAATGTAAGAAAATCCTTGCGGATCTTTAAAATTAAAATAAATGATCTTAAAGACGTATATTAACATTTTAACCTTTATAAAGATAAATGGTAGTTTGGATTCCAACATTTCCAACCTTGAAGAAACAGGACGGTCTTTAGTACACGGAAGTAAAGAATAGAATCGCTCTGATCGGAATTTCAATAAAAACAAAGAGATTGTCTGTATAAAAGGCAACCTTCAAATCAAGAGTGAACAGGCATCTTCTGGGCGAGCTCACTCCATCGTAGGCCACGTCTTTGCCTTTGGCTAGTCTGTGGTCAAGAGTAAGCCCATTTATATAAAAAAAACCGGCCAAGAGCGTGTCGGGCCACGCTCAGTGTAGGGTTCCGTATTTTTCTCAAAAACTACTGAACCTATCAAGTTCAAAACAATTTTCCTAGAAAGTCTTTATAAAGTTCTACTTTTGTGCTTTTTTTCATAATTTTTAAACATATGGTTCAAAAGTTAGAGGGGGGGGGGCACTTTTTTTTCCTTTAGGAGCGATTATTTCCGAAAATATTAATATTATCAAAAAACGATCTTAGTAAACCCTTATTCATTTTTAACTACCTATCCAACAACATATCACACGTTGGGGTTGGAATGAAAAAAAAAATCAGCCCCCACTTTACATGTAGGGGGGTACCCTAATAAAACATTTTTTTCCATTTTTTATTTTTGCACTTTGTTGGCGTGATTGATATACATATTGGTGCCAAATTTCAGCTTTCTAGTGCTAACGGTTACTGAGATTATCCGCGGACGGACGGACGGACGGACGGACAGACAGACATGGCGAAACAATAAGGGTTCCTAGTTGACTACGGAACCCTAAAAAAGACAGGTTTATTCTTGCAGAATTTCACAAATTATTTGAAGTTAAAAATATATGTTAAAGATTCGTAGGTAAAAAGCTCTTTTTTTACAATATTTGAGTGTAAACGTGAGTTTTCTTAATACCGTAAAAAAAGTAATTCGTGAATTAACTTTAAGACGCTACGGGAGCGAAAATACTAAAATGGAAAGGAGTCCCCTTTTCAATTTGGGAATTTCAGTTAAATATGCTAGTGTTATTAACTTGATTTATCGAATAAAAATTGTCCATTAAGAACAACTCAGTTAAAAGATATTGCGAAAAAATCTTTTAAATCGAGGTTCCGCTCTCGACTGTTTCCTCCTTCAAAACTTATTTAAACGGAACGCAATTTGAGAATCTGAATAACAATGAAATAATCTGTGTCGGACTGTTTAGTTTTTTTGGCTAATTGTTACCGATCTTGAGTATCACACCTTTTTTTAGCCATATTGAAAAAGGCCTCTAGCGTCTTTTAAGATAAAAATAGCAAAAAAATCAAAACGGTCCGACACAGATAAAAATAATAATAATCTGTGTTAAAAAAATCAGAAAATAGTCGAGAGCGTTTGTACGGAGAATTGACCTGTATAGTATCGTCTTGACATGATACCTACCTACTGTAGATTTTCGGAAGCGATTATCACATTTTAGCACATCAAACTTTCGTGAGACATATTCAAATATTTTTTCTACTCCCGTACTGTTATTCGTGAGTTACAAGGTCGTGCATAGAACTTTAAAACCCTACATAAAAGATGTCAGGACAAGTCTATCTAGTCTATACCCTGGAAACATTTAGTAGCAGCAGCGCCGGCCCGTGCACTCGATCAGGGTAGAGCGAGTTTGAGTTTCGGCGCCCTTGGCAAGAAGTCTTACTGTCTTACGATGCAGATAAAAATACCGCGAGCGCAGCGAGCGAAATTTTTTTCATAGTAATGTCGTAGTTTGAAGATTAACGCAATACAGAATTTATGGATTTCATTATACAGAGTACGAAAGGGACAAGAGTTGAACTTTCTCAGTCGCAGACTTGAAATGAAAACGCGAGCGCTGCTAGCGCGGTATTTTCCCTAAGTAACTAAAAGAGAACTGATAGAAATAGTAAGCGCGAGCGAAGCGAGCGATTTTTTTTCCTGTTGACGCAATTCTCAACCCGCTAGCGGGGAAGCAGCGAGCGTTCAAGCTTTGATCAACTGCAGAACTGCGGTCTTTGGCATATTTTGGGTTATTTTGACTTCACTGGGCGCCTATTTTCCCGACTTTTAGGCCTTATATTTCGCCACCACTATTATTTTTATAATACTAAGAATTAGAAGACATTAACTGCGAACTCGATCGTCACCGTCCCACCCATTTCGGTATTTTGCCACTAAATGCCCTTCGGGATCTTAGTCCTTTGAAGTTCGCTCATCATCTCCTGTGACTCACAAAATTGCGCCTCTCTGAGACGTTTTGCGGCTTTGGCTTTATGAGGAACTCCGCTTAGGACTATCGGATAGACTCATATTTTTGCATTTGGATAACGACGTAACTTTGTCGTTGGGCCGCACAACAATGTGGTTCGTCAAGGGCTAGAATCCTCCTTTCACGGCGCCCTTATGAATGTTGGTATATGTTGGCAATGCGGTACAACTTTCCACTTAAGAGGATACGGTAGCGAAAATGCTAAAGTGGAAAGGAGCCCCCCTTTCAACTTGGGAATTTTAGTTAAATATACAAGTGTTATTAACTAGATTTATCGAAAAAAAATTGTCCATTAAGAACAACTCAGTCAAAAGATATTTCAAAAAAATCTTTAAAATCGAGGTTCCGCTCTCGACTCTTTCCTCCTTCAAAACTTAATCAATCGGAACGAAATTTGAGAATCTGAATAACAATGAAATAATCTATGTCGGATCGTTTAGTTTTTTTGGTTAATTGTTACCAATCTTGAGTATCACACCTTTTTTTTGCGCCACAATGAAAAAGGCCGTTTTTGGAAATTTTTGATTGGCTCTAGAATCTTTAAAAAGCAGAATATTAAAAAAATCTAAACGGTCCGACACAGATAAAAATAATAACAATCTTTGTTGAAAAAATCATTGCTCTATCTTCAAAAACCAGCTAGGAAATAGTCGAGAGCGTTTGTATGGAGAATTAACCCCTACCGTATCGTCTTAATCTGAATTACAAATCTAGATTTTCAATAGCTGGATTAATTCCCGACTCCTCTCGCCATTTTGTGATATGTGCGCGCCCACGCCATGTATAATTTTTTTAATTCTCGATTTTGGCGCCCCTTTACCATGTGGCGCCTAGAGCGGCCGCTCCACTCGCTCTACCCTTAATCCGGCCCTGAGTAGCAGTAGCACGATATAGCTGTTACAGTTCAGTAAATACATTGCTACCAACTTAACAAACCAATTCGCAGAGTCGAGACTCCTTCGTTTTCTGCTGCGTTCATTGGCGACGCGTCGAATCGCATTCAAATGTATGAGAACTCGATTCAACTCGGCTCGATTCGTCTTAGTGGCCAGGCTTCAAAGAACCATACCATAGACAGTTTTATTTTCATGTTTGCACTCAAACTGCATATTCAAAATGGTAGGCGGTCCACCTAGATAACTAAGATGACTGAAAGTAGGTATTTGTTGAATTTATAATTTTCTTTCAAAATAAGTGCTTGGTCGTAGAAAAAGTATTGTATGCAACGGTGTTTAACTGAGTCAAAAAATGCTCGTGGCGTCTTTATTAACAATTTTCGGCTTCGCCTCAAATTGTTACCCACGCCACTCACCTTTTTTGACCTCTTTTAATCACCAGTTGCATAAAATACTATAAGTATACGGATGTATAATATATCACAATTGGCGACCTGTTTCGAGTCACTTACCATCAGGTAACATGATCGTGGTCAAACGTCTACCACCAATTCAAAAAAAGATAAAAATGGAGACCAGAGATCAGGGCATGAGTGCTTGCGGCGGATTGATTCACTCACTCGTCGCTTGACTCGATCGGAAACATGTCGCCAATCGCGATATATTAACTTGAGTACATCCGTAAGGTACAGTGGGAAAAATCTCGACTGGGGGGCAATTTTAACTGGTCCATTTTTAGGGTTCCGTAGTCAACTAGGTCCGTCCGTCCGTCCGCGGATAATCTCAGTAACCGTTAGCACTAGAAAGCTGAAAGTTGGTACCAATATGTATATCAATCACGCCAACAAAGTGCAAAAATAAAAAATGGAAAAAAATGTTTTATTAGGGTACCCCCCCCTACATGTAAAGTGGGGGCTGATATTTTTTTTCATTCCAACCCCAACGTGTGGTATATTGTTGAATAGGTATTTAAAAATGAATAAGGGTATAATAAGGTCGTTTTTTGATAATATTTATATTTTCGGAAATAATCGCTCCTAAAGGAAAAAAAAGTGCGTCCCCCCCTCTAACTCTTGAACCATATGTTTAAAAAATATGAAAAAAATCACAAAAGTAGAACTTCATAAAGAATTTCTAGGAAAATTGTTTTGAACTTGATAGGTTCAGTAGTTTTTGAGAAAAATACGGAAAACTACGGAACCCTACACTGAGCGTGGCCCGACACGCTCTTGGCCGGTTTTTCCATTACACACACTATGATGTTGAGTTCTACATGTATCCACTGAACACGCCTACCATAACCGGTGGACAGTATTTAATAATGCAAACAATGCAAACCATGGAAAAAATGGACCAGTTACATTCGCCCCCCAGTCGAGATTTGCCCCGCTGTACCTTTTATTTATATTGTAACTTTTGAGCAAAATTTTGTTACATATTTTGTGACGCATTTTATTGTTTTTTCTTACCGTGCGAGAACTAAGTTGTCTTAAGGGCATTTTCAGGATTTGGAACACCCCAATTAGCGCAAGTCAAAAATTAACTTGCTGTCACTTTTGTGACGACAATAAAATTAATCATAAAATCTGTCTAAAAATTTAGTTTTTGCACATACTGAATGTAGATTATCGCTTAAAGTTTATTTGATTAACACAAAAACCATATTTTTATAGAAATTTTATGTTTATTATCGTCACAAAACTGACAGTGAGTTATTTTTTGTTAACAACTTATGGTAGTTAATTGGGGGGTCCCAAATTCTGAAAATGCTCTTAAATCTGAATGTGAGTCAATAGTAACAGGAAAATACAATAAATATACCGGTTGGAAGTTACTGGAATTCAACAAACGGTACATAAACATACAGCCTTGATTTTGTTGTAAACTAATTTCCTGATCCCCGTCAACCCATTTCATCAGTTGAAATGTGAATATTATTACATACTATACATATTATATACTAGCGTCCCGCCCAGGCCCCGTAGCCGAATGGCATTTCTCCGACGCCAAACGAAAACGAAACGCCGCGCCAGTTAGTCGAGCTCTGTCGCGCCAATATGCAAGAGCGATAGAGATAGATATCTACTAGCGTTTCGTTTCGTGAGCGGTTCGTGAGCGTTTGTGCCATTCGGCTACGCACCCTAGCTATGCGCGGGGATTAAATTGCGAAAATGGCGCTAGTAAGTTTTGCGTAAAAGATGGATTCATGCCATCCTGACTTTTTTGTAGATATAATGCAATTCCATCATGTACAATTACCGCAACGTCTTATTTCTATGAAAAATATATCGGGTTATACCTCTAACCCCTCGATATAGAGGTACAATTCCACTGGAAGCATATTATTTTGTTTTATCTCAATCGGTATGGGCAGCGCATTCGATTAAAATTCTTGAGCAGCGCCATTTTTTACGCTCGACGCAAAAACGACGGAAATCGGTCCACTATGTCGAGGGACTTTAAATGTGTGGTTAGGTTATTAGTGTTATTACAAACTTAGTTAATAACAATAAATATCTTTCAACCAATCTATCAAACCTTCACGAATTTCATACCTAAACCTTAGGTAACGCGATATAATAACGTGAGTACATATTCATTAGGGTGGAGCGAAAAAACACTTTTCTGGGTGCGTAGCCGAATGGCACAAACGCTCACGAAACGCTCACGAAACGAAACGCTAGTAGATATCTATCCCTATCGCTCTTGCGTATTGGCGCGACAAAGCCGGACTACGTTTCGTTTTCGTTTGGCGTCGGAGAAATGCCATTCGGCTACGGGGCCTGGAATTAGCAAACCTAATAGTTATCAATCAATGCCCCTTAGTCTATGAAGCCTTTGTGCAAATTTTCGGATTTTTAAATCAACATCTTTTTAAATCACTAAGGGGCATTGATTGATAAGTGATAACTATTAGGTTTGCTAATTCCAGAAAAGTGTTTTTTCGCTCCACCTAATATTCATATTCATATTCTTTATTTGTATTGATCATACATTGTCGTGGTTTCATACATTCATAGTAGTTAGGTATTAAATAAACAATAATAATTAGTATAAGTAGGTATGTCAGAGATGTGTACAGTAAAATTTAAAAATAAAATTTAAAAATAAAATTAGTTATCAATTTATCATTTTAAACATTGAACATTTTTTATAGTAGCTATACAGAGTGGGGCCTGTAACCAAGGTGAAGAATTGAACTGTAGGCTTTTCTCCTTATACTGATCAACATTTGTTCAGTGACTTTTAAAAATTATGAAGTCTTTAAATTTTTAATTTTTCATACAAAATAAATATTAGCTTCAATGTACGCCATTATTGTTGTCATTGACGTTGTCTGTCACACTTTAGACTTAACAGAATTCGCAATACATTACCTCTTAGAAAAAACTTTCAACTTTCAAGGGTAATAAAAATCAAAATACAAGTTATTTTTAAAAGTCGCCGAACAAATGTTGATCAGTATAAGGAGAATAGCCTACAGTTCAATTCTTCACCTTGGTTACAGGCCCCACTCTGTATACCGTCCATTCCAATACGTCAGGGTAATGTAAGATAACAATAGGAACTACCCTTCCATGAATTCTTTAATCGAATAAAATGCTTTCTGGGTTAGGAAACACTTCAGTTTTTTTTATATAAATGAGATCAGACGCAACATACTGATGAGATCAGATACAACCGTACATTGATTAAATATTTTGCAGAATAATGTTTGATTTCGATTTTCTATACAACCTGTTTTTATTGAATTCCGTTAACTTTAAGGAAAACTTCTTTAGATCAATTACAATTAATTTCTTTAAGAAACTAGCATCTTAACTCTTACGGTTATGGGTTATCGAGTTATTAAAAAAATAAAAATAATTACTGAACACGTGTGTGGCATCCCTTAAATTACCACTTCCTAATGTTATTAGTTTCGACATGTGCCGTCAAACACTTAACGATGACTTTAATGTTATGATTACGCACTAATTAATACATTTACTATGTATGGAAACGAAAAAAATTTTTTTTCGTATTTAACAAAAAGCGATATACAGAGTGGTTCCTGATAATGAACCTAACGACGTGTCGAATTTAATGGAAAACAAAAAAAAACACGGTGTATAAACACATATGACATCCACAAGCCAAAACAAATACATATAATGGGATCTACAATAATCTACATACAATGAGATCCAAAATTAAACCAAAGGTATCTATAATGGGCTGGCCTTTCGATATAATATCGATTGACCTAAACTTGACTTAATATCTGGGCCAAGGGTTCGTGGACAGACGAAAACTGCTGAGATTACACTTTTAAGGTAATAGGGAACATTTGTATTTGACAGGGTTATTTTAGAGTTCAATGCGTGCGATTAAAGGGCATTAGACTAAAGTACATTACGATACAAGTGCGTAAAAAAGGAAGTTCGAAACGAGTGGCGATAACTTAAAACACGACCGAAGAAAATGTTTTAAATCGATACGAGTTACGAATGCTCTCTTCGCACGTGAATCGTACGACGTTTTTCATTACGTGAATCGTACGATGGTCGTTTGCATACGAAATCAGATATGGAAGTATGAGACGCGACGGCGACGATCGCGCGACCGTCCCCACGCAAGACACGGCGTTACGTACGCCAGTCGTCGACTCCCAACCGATTACGTCAACAAATTTGAAATTGTATTAAATGGAAGCGCTGGTAGCCCAGCGTAAGTACGCGCGACTTTCGTTCTGGAGGTCGCGGGTTCGAACCACGGCTCGCACCAATGAGTTTTTCGAAATTTATGTGCGAAATGGTATTTGATATGTGCCAATCGCTTTTCGGTGTCCAGTTTAGCCTTTTTTTTTTTTTTTTTTTTTTTTTTTTTTTTTTTATTATAAATGGGCTTACCTTCGGGACGTTGATGGAAGGTCAGATTCACTCTTGATTTGAAGTTGCGTTTTGAGCTCGGAAATATAGCTTTTGGAAGGTCTTCGTTTTCTGCTTTTACTTTACTTAAGTACCTACAGTCAAGTTGCCTATTGAAATCATGTCAGTGAAAAATCCTTAACAAAAAACCAGGAAAAACAGCTTAAATCGTTAATTTGTTTATGAGACAAAATAAGCAGGGGTCATGAAGAAATTACGTGCTAAGTAATTTAATTTACCTATTCCGAAAAGTTGTAGATATAGGGTAATATAGGCGAGACGACTAAGAAAAACTAATTAGTCCGTCAGTTAGATTATCAAAGAATTTTAGACACGTATTTTTTCTTTTTTTCGTAAACGAAAAATGACGACAGTACAGTGCGTTGAAGTTTCACGTGACGCACGCCTAGGTACCATTTTTCTCGACTCTGGAACTTTGCTGCTCTATATCTTTGTATTTTTTCATTAATTAGAAATAGCCAAAAATATGTGTTCAGTATTTTTGGACGATCTAACTGACGGACTAAACAGAATGCCATTTTTTTCGTAGTCGTCATCCCTATTGAAAAGGTATTCGCATTTTAAAAGACATTATAATTATACAACTGTTTGCAACCATCATCAATAATCATTATCCTCCTAGCGTTATCCCGACATTCGTCAACGGCTATCTTGTTCGTAAACAGTTCAAATTTCTGTTCTGTCATTAACCGGTAATCTACAATAACGTTTTGTAATTACTAAAAGTTAACCATGTCACTGTCATTCATATGTGAGAGAGAGAAAACAAATATCATCTTCTCTCTCACGTATGAAATTCTTCATCTGTGCAATGGAAGGACGGGACGGCGCCATCTGTCATAACTTTTGAGTGTGCCTCCTCATTAAATGCAATAAGTGATACCTTTAGCCAGAGACTTCGGTAGAAAGAGGTTATATTCATTTATTACATTTTAACTCGAAATTATGAAAAAAAAAACATATTTTATTGTACAAGAAAAGAAAATAAACACCGTAGGCCTGAATAACCCGAAAATTTTAACCACATGCATTTTTGATGTAAAAACAAAAAATATTCTATGACTTTTTTATTTTTTTGTGTTTTTTTACTCTTTTTGAATGTATTTTCACATAAAAAAGTAAATGTTAATTTTTTGTAGTAAATGTTTTACTTGTCACATAATCTGCTTAAAACTACTAGGAATCACATTACACAGTGTAACAACATTAAATTTTCGATGTATCTCTGACGTTGACATCTCTGACGTAGAAACCGGTTAATTTCGTTCAACAGAAACAGATCTGCTGAAGAACAGTTCTCTCATATTAACCGGTTAAAAACCGGTAACCGAAAACAAGAACACTATTTTTTCGGTTTGACGTCTAGAGCCAAAACCGGTTTGGTTGAAAATACCGGTATCCGATTCCTGGCCTGGGGTCCGCTTTTGACAACTAATCGCAAGATTTAACGTTGACGCTAGATTTACTAAAGCGACTGCCATCTGACCTTCCAACCCGACGGGTAACTAGACCTTATTGGAATTATTCCGGATTCCTCACGATGTTTTCCTTCACCGAAAAGCGACTGCCAAATATCAAATGACATTACGCACATAAGTTCCGAAAAACTCATTGGTACGATTATTTGCAATGTCATTGATTTACACTATTTACGGCTTGGCAAAAGGAGTAGAAATCAAAAACTAGCAACATCATAATCACAGTATAAATAAGAGTACTATAATAGTACTCTTATAATACGATAATCGTGTATTTGATATATTTGATCGCCAGTGTCCGAGATGTGTCATAAGTGTCGTCCAGCCATTTCTCAAAGGTTTTGTCATTGATTTAGTATATGACATGTATGCATTTAGTAAAAAAATACCATGAGTATAAACGTCAGAAAAAAAACAGCATTTTAATTTCATATGACTCACTCCAATTTAAGCGAATACCTTTCGGCTTAATCAACGCTCCTTACCAGTCTAACCGAGCACAGGCCTGCCGGCTTAGCCGAATGAAAATCGTTGACGCTAGACGCCGATTGTGACGCAGTCTGACTCTGTCGCGCCGATACGGAAAAGCGACAACGATAGATGTGTAACTACGAAGATATTAGCTAGCCATAGGATTTGTCCGTCAAAAAGGTACAAGGACAAGTATGTGTTTGTTTCTCACCACTCATGGACAGATGTGTCCGCCACGCGCCAGACACATCTGTCAGGCAAATCCGCAATGCATGACCATCTATTATTGTGAGTTGGTGCATGAAGCATTTGGCTACGTACTGTTGTACCGCCCCGTTAGCCGCGTGGATGCAAGACTTAATTAATTCTGGTTTAATAGTAAAGCCGAGAGAACTGATAAAGCTTGATAAAAGCTAGATAAAAGCCCCGAGGCTTAGTTGAAGTTCTAGCAATATAGCACTTATAAAAAATTCGACCACTTTTTAATATCCTGTATAGGGTAATAAAAGACGTTTAAAAAGTAAGTATGCAACATGTTTTGATTTCCGTTAACTGGAAGGGAAGGTTCTTTACAGTAAACACGGCTCAATAAGTGTAGTACGGCCTTTATAACTTCTTAGTTTTATCGCGTTCATGTTCATGAAGCTCATGAAGTTTGTATGGATCATTCCGCAATTTTCGAATTTAACGCGAGCGAAGCCGCGGGCAAAAGCTGGTGTATAAACATTTCCTCTACACGTTAATAAGGAAAATGACTCGGTAAACACGTGAAACACGTGAATTAATTAGGAGACACCTAATTATTATCAACACGGGTGAATACGTTGACACATTTTCGTTCATATATGAGTTAGGGCTAGAGGTGTTGTATTAATTATCTTAAGGAAATCTTCTGTCAGAATATTATTATTCATCTTTCCTCTTAAGTTAGGCTGTTTATAATATGAATATAAAAGTAAAATACAAAAACACATACAAAACAATATAAAAAACATATAAACACATTATAAAAAACCTAACCTAGGGTGCCGCCAGCAGCGGGGCAGGGCCCAAGCTGCCGGTGGTTAGGGCCACAGAGAGAGGAACCGTCGGACTATCCGCGCAGTGTCCAAGATCACCGCCTTCTGCATCTGGCCCTTGAGTCAACCACCTAGCGAGAGTCTCTCGAGATGTTGGTCGAGACTCTTCGCTATGAGACAGTTCGCTGAAACGACTATCGGGACAATGATCGTCGAATCAACATTCCACATGGCGGTTATCTCGTAAGCCAAGTCTAGGTACTTACTGGACTTGTCCTTCTCGGCTTTCACGAGATTCTCATCATGTCCGTAATCCGTACGTAATTCCGTATATGTATAGGTAATCAAATAAAATGTGCTTTGATTCTCTGTTAAGAAGATACAATACAATACAAATAGGTACTCTTTATTGCGTATCTCAATACAGGAAACAACATGGTAAGTATACACAGCAACTTAAAGAGGTAAAACAAGAGGTCTTACCGCTAAAAAGTGATATCTTCCAGACAACCTTTAGGTAGTGAGATATGGTAGGTATAGGAACGAATATCAGATAATTTCTTAATAATAAATTAATCACCGAATAGATCATAAATTGATTACATATAATATTGATTTTAATAACACTAATAAAAACAATTTGGCAATATTGGCAATTTCGCAAATCTATTACAACTTGCCGTTCCCATTATCCCCACGGGACATCCGTTTTACCCCCCACGGGGGTAATCAACTAATTATGTTACGTACAGATTCGGAGCTGATGGATCAAACGATTTACTCAACAATTAGACAAACGGAACCGGTGTGATTATTGAAAAAGGCTTATAATTTTTAAAATAAGTATCACAATACTTGTTGAACTCTGCGCTTTATTCCCAAACTAGCTTTTAACCGCGGCTTCACCCGCGTACGTAAACTTGTTTTTCCATACAACCCCCCCTTAGGAGGTGAAATTAGAAAAATCCATTCTTATTTATAGTGCTCCTCAGCAATTACCGAAAAGTTTGTACATTTGGATCACATAATCGATGGAATCAGGCGTTACTTTGCGGAAATCCATGTTAATCGTAAACTAGAACTTTCCTTTGCTAATCCGCGAATAGATAACGTGCAAGTCAATCAGTGCTAACCTGTTATAATTACTTGCGTATTTTTTTTTTTACATGCAATTAATTTTCCCACCCTCCCACCGCAAAAATAAAAATAAATACGCAAATAAATATAACAACCCACCACCAAAAATACAAAACTCGACACGTGTTTCGCCTCTCTACGAGGCATCCTCAGGAGCTGATGTTGACGGTCCGAAGTCCCGCAACTGACTGATCGTCCCCAGAATGGTCGGCCATATTTATACTTTGTCCACCCCCCTACCAAGCAAGTTAGATGGAAAAATTCGTAATAACGGCGATGACGCAACATTCAACTGCTCATTAAGGATTAACCCCTATTGTTGTACCTAATTATCTCCAACTGTTCCAGAACCCCCAAATGCAGCCCTTTCTCACATACATGTAAAACATCAAAAGTATGATTCTCTGATACAGTATGGTCACTCTCTATCAAATGCTTTGCAAAATTGGATCTCTCTGGATGGTTGTGCCTGTATGATGCCATATGCTCCTTATACCTAGTAGTGAAATTGCGGCCCGTTTGGCCCACGTACACTTTGTTACAAACATCACAGCTCAACTTATAAACCCCAGATTTTTTCCCTTTCTCGATCCTATCTTTGCCGTTACAAAGCTTGGAGTGCAAAGTGTTATTTGTCCTAAAGGCCACAGGAATGCCGTTTGACTTCAAAATCTTATAAATGTCCTCTGACACTTTGCCAACATAAGTAATGCTCGCTTGACACCTCTTAACCGGTTCAGTAGGACGTGCCGCATACAACATATTGTTAACCATAACCATTCGCTTCTTTCTGATGATGCCATCAACGATTGATTTATCATAACCGTTCGAAACTGCCAAGTGGTAAATATTGTCCAATTCGGCTCGATAGTGTTCTTCAGAAAGAGGCACAGACAACATCCTATGCACATAACAGTGAAAAGCGGCCAACCTATGCTGCCAAGGGTGTGTAGAAGAAGCTGGTATAACTGTATCAGTATGTGTAGGCTTGCGGTAAATTTGAAATTGATGGCTATTATTAACTCTAGTAATGGTCAAATCTAGAAAATTCAATGACTTGTCTTGCTCTAGTTCCTTCTTGAACTTGATCTTTGGATGTTTACTATTAAGCCCAGTAACAAATTCATCCAACAGGTCCATACTCCCCGTCCAACAAATAATCAAATCATCTACGTATCTGAAGTAATACAATATATTATCATTCCCTGCAATATGCTGGTTCTCAAAGTGGTCCATAAAGATATCCGCCATTAAAGGACTCAGTGGAGAACCCATGGCTAAACCATCACTTTGCAAATAATACTGTCCCCCGAATCTAAAATAATTATGTTTCATACATATAGCAGTTAGATCTATCAACTCATCTACCTCCCTGGATGTAAACGTTGCTTTTCAAAAAGGTCCCTTAGAATATCCAAAGTCTCCCCATACGGCACATTCGTAAACAAACTATCTACATCCAACGAAAGCAAGACAGCATTATCTGGAATAATAATATCTTTGATCTTTTCTATTAACTGCAAACTATTCCTCAAACAAAACTTCGGCCGGAACTGAGACTTTTCTCTAATAATGTGATTCAACCTCTTAGCTAGATTATAAGTTGGTGCACCCAAATATGAGACCACTGGACGAACTGGAATGTTATCCTTATGAATCTTAGGTAGCCCATAAAGAATAGGAGCTCGTGGATTCATTGGCACAACCATGCTCTTCTGATGTTCAGTTTCAAAAACAAACATAGAGTTCTTAATTGCCTGTCTCAGATCTTTCTGGAATCCTGGAGTTGGGTCTCTCTGCAAACTCGAAAAGCCATCACCTTGAATCAGATCAAGAACTTTCTGATTATAACTTCCTTTCTCCATAATAACAATGCAATTTCCTTTGTCTGCTTTCGAAACTACCAAATCATTTTCTCGCACTTTCTGCTGAATAGTTCTCAGTGCCAAACCATCAGAACTAAATCCACCACCCTGTGCCGGAACAATACTCTTAATAACATTGGCCACCATGGTCTTGGTATCTAAATCACCACGGCCCCGCACTATCGCTACCTCTGAATCCACAGCCAAATTCTCTAACGTCCCCTGAGTTATTTTTGGCTGGAAATTATATTTCAACCCTTTTCCTAAAAGCTCTACTTCATTCTCCGAAAACTCCACATCAGTTAAATTTTTCACACGAGGATGGAAGTCATGGTGAGGTGTTGGTTCCGTTTCCCTCCCCTCAAAAACGAACTCGAACTCGACTCCGTTAACCTACGCAATTTGTTTAGCTGAGTAGTATACATCTCATGTGCAAGTTCAGAAGCAAAGTATCTCGCCTTTTGGTCTAGGATATCAAACTCGAGATTATGCAACTTAAATGAGAGTTCAGAATACAACACTTTAAGATGCAGTTTCAAATTATCTCTAACCGAAAACCAATGGCGAGATTCTTCGTTCAACCAAATTCTCTGAGCTCTACTAACAGCCAACTTAGCAGCCCTCGAATTGCTACTACAACGCAACTGGATGTAATTAGGCACAACGTTCAAACGCTTGCACTGTTGATTAAACCACACATTCTGGACAGCTGCACGATGTTGTTTGGTTAGTTTGACATAAAGTCGTGCCTGTTCGGCCACGCTAGCCGTTTTCAAATAATCGATGGAATCAGGCGTTACTTTGCGGAAATCCATGTTAATCGTAAACTAGAACTTTCCTTTGCTAATCCGCGAATAGATAACGTGCAAGTCAATCAGTGCTAACCTGTTATAATTACTTGCGTATTTTTTTTACATGCAATTAATTTTCTCACCCTCCCACCGCAAAAATAAAAATAAATACGAAAATAAATATAACAACCCACCACCAAAAATACAAAACTCGACACGTGTTTCGCCTCTCTACGAGGCATCCTCAGGAGCTGATGTTGACGGTCCGAAGTCCCGCAACTGACTGATCGTCCCCAGAATGGTCGGCCATATTTATACTTTGTCCACCCCCCCTACCAAGCAAGTTAGATGGAAAAATTCGTAATAACGGCGATGACGCAACATTCAACTGCTCATTAAGGATTAACCCCCTATTGTTGTACCTAATTATCTCCAACTGTTCCAGAACCCCCAAACGCAGCCCTTTCTCACATACATGTAAAACATCAAAAGTATGATTCTCTGATACAGTATGGTCACTCTCTATCAAATGCTTTGCAAAATTGGATCTCTCTGGATGGTTGTGCCTGTATGATGCCATATGCTCCTTATACCTAGTAGTGAAATTGCGGCCCGTTTGGCCCACGTACACTTTGTTACAAACATCACAGCTCAACTTATAAACCCCAGATTTTTTCCCTTTCTCGATCCTATCTTTGCCGTTACAAAGCTTGGAGTGCAAAGTGTTATTTGTCCTAAAGGCCACAGGAATGCCGTTTGACTTCAAAATCTTATAAATGTCCTCTGACACTTTGCCAACATAAGTAATGCTCGCTTGACACCTCTTAACCGGTTCAGTGGGACGTGAGAACCAGCATATTGCAGGGAATGATAATATATTGTATTACTTCAGATACGTAGATGATTTGATTATTTGTTGGACGGGGAGTATGGACCTGTTGGATGAATTTGTTACTGGGCTTAATAGTAAACATCCAAAGATCAAGTTCAAGAAGGAACTAGAGCAAGACAAGTCATTGAATTTTCTAGATTTGACCATTACTAGAGTTAACACGTTCGCGGACGCGTATTCTATAGCATACGTTTTTGTACTCCTTCTGGTGACGCGTATGCTATAGAATACGTTATTTGGTTTGAATTTCTGCGTCTGTTTGCTTAGTAATCTTCTTGTTCACAGTATAATATTATTCACCAACATTTCCTCTACCATTCACTAGAATCATAGTATGCATACTGCAACATTACATAGTTTTATCGCAGTTAAAAAATATGCTGTGGTGTCACAGATCGAGTTCACCTTTTTGTGACGCGTATGCTATAGAATACCTCTTTGTATGGAAATTTGCGCAGTAGCCCCGCGAGTGTCACCGGGAGTTGGCCCGTGAAATGTGGCCAAATTTCGAGCGCAAACGCAATTTTACGGATTGTTTAAAAAATCATAAGTAATTATTTTTACAGTTTATATATATTTTTGTGTTACGGTTTTGTTAACAAACATGTCCACTGTCGTTTTATAATAATATACCGTGATTTTGGTTACGATAAATTAAGAAAACCGAAGCATGTTTACACCTATTATTTGAGTAATTTCCTTCGTACTTAGTCATTGTTTTGCTCATATAATTGTGAATAAACCCTATTTCTGGTTGATACTGACTGTTTACGTTAAATTATATCTTTTTGAGTGAATTTTGTTGGTGTTTAACTACTTGAACTTGGTTTAGATGCTTGTAAAATAGCATATAAAGCTGGGCGAATCATCGCGTAGTGAGAGGTAGTGGATAAGTTCTACCCAGAAATCATCACACCAAATGAAGGCCTTTAGCACCTATACAACAGCAGGTTTGAACAAACATTATTCTAGTCTCAATGACGAAACGGGTGACTACAGTTCTGATGAAAGTTAGGTACTCCAAAAGAGTCTGTAGGAGATACACATTTAGACAATTCTTCTTGTACCAAAAAACTCTGTATTCGTGAACAAGCTTTATACTTTTATTTGTGGGCATCATCCCCGCAGCCAGAAACACTAAGGGCCAGTTGTATCAACCACATTTTACAGACACATCATCGTCACGCAACAGACGACTATGGAACTTCCCATACAATAAAATTTAACGAACGCTTTAACGGCGACAGACGGTTTGATGCAACCGGCCCTAAATGTTTTATTTGATATGATTCTACAGAATAAATCTGCTGTATCACCATCTATGGATCGTATGCTATAGCATACGGTGTCATATAAGATCACATTTTGACTCAGTATTGTGTCACGGTATGCTATAGCATCGTATGCTATAGCATACGGTGTCACATAAGATCACATTTTAACTCTGTATTTTGTCAGGTATGCTATAGCATCCGAATGCTATAGCGTTCCTCGTCACATAATAACCCTAATATAAGCTGTCTAAGGACAGGTATGCTATAGCAGTCGAAAAATTCCCATACAAAATATTGGTGTCCCAGAGGGGTGACTGAGCGTCCGCGAACGTGTTAATAATAGCCATCAATTTCAAATTTACCGCAAGCCTACACATACTGATACAGTTATACCAGCTTCTTCTACACACCCTTGGCAGCATAGGTTGGCCGCTTTTCACTGTTATGTGCATAGGATGTTGTCTGTGCCTCTTTCTGAAGAACACTATCGAGCCGAATTGGACAATATTTACCACTTGGCAGTTTCGAACGGTTATGATAAATCAATCGTTGATGGCATCATCAGAAAGAAGCGAATGGTTATGGTTAACAATATGTTGTATGCGGCACGTCCTACTGAACCGGTTAAGAGGTGTCAAGCGAGCATTACTTATGTTGGCAAAGTGTCAGAGGACATTTATAAGATTTTGAAGTCAAACGGCATTCCTGTGGCCTTTAGGACAAATAACACTTTGCACTCCAAGCTTTGTAACGGCAAAGATAGGATCGAGAAAGGGAAAAAATCTGGGGTTTATAAGTTGAGCTGTGATGTTTGTAACAAAGTGTACGTGGGCCAAACGGGCCGCAATTTCACTACTAGGTATAAGGAGCATATGGCATCATACAGGCACAACCATCCAGAGAGATCCAATTTTGCAAAGCATTTGATAGAGAGTGACCATACTGTATCAGAGAATCATACTTTTGATGTTTTACATGTATGTGAGAAAGGGCTGCGTTTGGGGGTTCTGGAACAGTTGGAGATAATTAGGTACAACAATAGGGGGTTAATCCTTAATGAGCAGTTGAATGTTGCGTCATCGCCGTTATTACGAATTTTTCCATCTAACTTGCTTGGTAGGGGGGGTGGACAAAGTATAAATATGGCCGACCATTCTGGGGACGATCAGTCAGTTGCGGGACTTCGGACCGTCAACATCAGCTCCTGAGGATGCCTCGTAGAGAGGCGAAACACGTGTCGAGTTTTGTATTTTTGGTGGTGGGTTGTTATATTTATTTGCGTATTTATTTTTATTTTTGCGGTGGGAGGGTGGGAAAATTAATTGCATGTAAAAAAAATACGCAAGTAATTATAACAGGTTAGCACTGATTGACTTGCACGTTATCTATTCGCGGATTAGCAAAGGAAAGTTCTAGTTTACGATTAACATGGATTTCCGCAAAGTAACGCCTGATTCCATCGATTATTTGAAAACGGCTAGCGTGGCCGAACAGGCACGACTTTATGTCAAACTAACCAAACAACATCGTGCAGCTGTCCAGAATGTGTGGTTTAATCAACAGTGCAAGCGTTTGAACGTTGTGCCTAATTACATCCAGTTGCGTTGTAGTAGCAATTCGAGGGCTGCTAAGTTGGCTGTTAGTAGAGCTCAGAGAATTTGGTTGAACGAAGAATCTCGCCATTGGTTTTCGGTTAGAGATAATTTGAAACTGCATCTTAAAGTGTTGTATTCTGAACTCTCATTTAAGTTGCATAATCTCGAGTTTGATATCCTAGACCAAAAGGCGAGATACTTTGCTTCTGAACTTGCACATGAGATGTATACTACTCAGCTAAACAAATTGCGTAGGTTAACGGAGTCGAGTTCGAGTTCGTTTTTGAGGGGAGGGAAACGGAACCAACACCTCACCATGACTTCCATCCTCGTGTGAAAAATTTAACTGATGTGGAGTTTTCGGAGAATGAAGTAGAGCTTTTAGGAAAAGGGTTGAAATATAATTTCCAGCCAAAAATAACTCAGGGGACGTTAGAGAATTTGGCTGTGGATTCAGAGGTAGCGATAGTGCGGGGCCGTGGTGATTTAGATACCAAGACCATGGTGGCCAATGTTATTAAGAGTACTGTTCCGGCACAGGGTGGTGGATTTAGTTCTGATGGTTTGGCACTGAGAACTATTCAGCAGAAAGTGCGAGAAAATGATTTGGTAGTTTCGAAAGCAGACAAAGGAAATTGCATTGTTATTATGGAGAAAGGAAGTTATAATCAGAAAGTTCTTGATCTGATTCAAGGTGATGGCTTTTCGAGTTTGCAGAGAGACCCAACTCCAGGATTCCAGAAAGATCTGAGACAGGCAATTAAGAACTCTATGTTTGTTTTTGAAACTGAACATCAGAAGAGCATGGTTGTGCCAATGAATCCACGAGCTCCTATTCTTTATGGGCTACCTAAGATTCATAAGGATAACATTCCAGTTCGTCCAGTGGTCTCATATTTGGGTGCACCAACTTATAATCTAGCTAAGAGGTTGAATCACATTATTAGAGAAAAGTCTCAGTTCCGGCCGAAGTTTTGTTTGAGGAATAGTTTGCAGTTAATAGAAAAGATCAAAGATATTATTATTCCAGATAATGCTGTCTTGCTTTCGTTGGATGTAGATAGTTTGTTTACGAATGTGCCGTATGGGGAGACTTTGGATATTCTAAGGGACCTTTTTGAAAAGCAACGTTTACATCCAGGGGAGGTAGATGAGTTGATAGATCTAACTGCTATATGTATGAAACATAATTATTTTAGATTCGGGGGACAGTATTATTTGCAAAGTGATGGTTTAGCCATGGGTTCTCCACTGAGTCCTTTAATGGCGGATATCTTTATGGACCACTTTGAGAACCAGCATATTGCAGGGAATGATAATATATTGTATTACTTCAGATACGTAGATGATTTGATTATTTGTTGGACGGGGAGTATGGACCTGTTGGATGAATTTGTTACTGGGCTTAATAGTAAACATCCAAAGATCAAGTTCAAGAAGGAACTAGAGCAAGACAAGTCATTGAATTTTCTAGATTTGACCATTACTAGAGTTAATAATAGCCATCAATTTCAAATTTACCGCAAGCCTACACATACTGATACAGTTATACCAGCTTCTTCTACACACCCTTGGCAGCATAGGTTGGCCGCTTTTCACTGTTATGTGCATAGGATGTTGTCTGTGCCTCTTTCTGAAGAACACTATCGAGCCGAATTGGACAATATTTACCACTTGGCAGTTTCGAACGGTTATGATAAATCAATCGTTGATGGCATCATCAGAAAGAAGCGAATGGTTATGGTTAACAATATGTTGTATGCGGCACGTCCTACTGAACCGGTTAAGAGGTGTCAAGCGAGCATTACTTATGTTGGCAAAGTGTCAGAGGACATTTATAAGATTTTGAAGTCAAACGGCATTCCTGTGGCCTTTAGGACAAATAACACTTTGCACTCCAAGCTTTGTAACGGCAAAGATAGGATCGAGAAAGGGAAAAAATCTGGGGTTTATAAGTTGAGCTGTGATGTTTGTAACAAAGTGTACGTGGGCCAAACGGGCCGCAATTTCACTACTAAAGTAAAATCCATAATCCTACGGACCAAATTGACAAGTAAGTGTGAACGAATGTTGCCACAGTTTGGCCAGTGTCGTTCTTATCGATATTAAAATTATTATTACATCGTAGATTTAAGGTGCACCCAGACGGGACAATGAAATTGGCAGTTTGATCGGCTAATCAATATACCAACTTTTTCTGTGATTTCGACAGATCAAAAGGTCTGTAGACCGCTAATTAGAGATATTTTTTTTATTTCGAAGCAGCAATAATATTATTCGAAAATTATATAGATATTTATGATATACTTGCCATAGCGTGACAGATATATAATTTATTATTTGAAACTCATATACTTATTCTTGATTTAAACTTGTCTGTTATATGTACTTTACAACTTGTCGATATATTGTTATCGACATATACCCTTCCCTATTTTAATTTTGCTGTTCCTGGTATCATTTTACCTGTCAGTCATTTATCAATTTAGTCCGTAGGATTATGAATTTTACTTTAGGTATAAGGAGCATATGGCATCATACAGGCACAACCATCCAGAGAGATCCAATTTTGCAAAGCATTTGATAGAGAGTGACCATACTGTATCAGAGAATCATACTTTTGATGTTTTACATGTATGTGAGAAAGGGCTGCGTTTGGGGGTTCTGGAACAGTTGGAGATAATTAGGTACAACAATAGGGGGTTAATCCTTAATGAGCAGTTGAATGTTGCGTCATCGCCGTTATTACGAATTTTTCCATCTAACTTGCTTGGTAGGGGGGGTGGACAAAGTATAAATATGGCCGACCATTCTGGGGACGATCAGTCAGTTGCGGGACTTCGGACCGTCAACATCAGCTCCTGAGGATGCCTCGTAGAGAGGCGAAACACGTGTCGAGTTTTGTATTTTTGGTGGTGGGTTGTTATATTTATTTGCGTATTTATTTTTATTTTTGCGGTGGGAGGGTGGGAAAATTAATTGCATGTAAAAAAATACGCAAGTAATTATAACAGGTTAGCACTGATTGACTTGCACGTTATCTATTCGCGGATTAGCAAAGGAAAGTTCTAGTTTACGATTTTCATTTGGATCACGTCTCCGATTTTGATAAAAATTGGTAGGCTGATAGAGTCCATGATGCTGAGCAAGATCCACTAGGTTTCCCAAAATGTCCCAGTTAGTTTGTATGAAACTTTCCTTTTTTGTTACCGAAAATGTATAGAAATCTGGTAACACAAAAGGAAGTCTTCTTTTAGGGAATTACTCTTCTCTACACCTTATAAGAAACCTATATACGTGCCAAATTTGAAATCTCTAGGACCAGCGGTTTCGGCTGTGCGTTGATATCTCAGTTTCTTCTTTTATGTATTTAAGAAGAGGTAGGTAATAGAACATTAAACTGCAGAACTTTCAGTGCCATTCTACTACATCCTCTTAGCAAAGGAGCTGAAAGATATCAAAAATGTGAAATTGCAGTGGCAGGTTGCTAGCCCATCGCTCACATCACAAATTGAACCTCATCTCACTATTCACTGTTAAAATACAGAAACGCTTTGTATGGCATTTAGCAAGAACAACTGGGTGGCAAAAGAAATAAAGTCTTACCATAAGCTCTTAAAACACTTTAAATTACCATCATTACCACAACGCCAGGATAGTTAAGACTTATCGTTTATATACAAGCTATTGAGAAATAAAATGGATTGCCCCCAACTATTAGAAAGAAATCTATTCAGAGCTCCAAACAGATACCCACGCACCTCAATCAAACCCCTAACCCCCCCTTTTCGCAAAACTATTCTCGGTAAAAATTCCCCAATACCCCGTTTAAGTACATTACTAAATGAAAACTGTGACCGTTCTGCTGTAATACTTCAACTCCTTAAGTAGATTCCGGACTGGCACCCAGGACTAAGTCACTAAAATCACTATAGGTATATTAGTTATGCTAATTGTATCTTTTTTTCTTGTCTTAATGTATTGTACCTATAAGTACTTCAGTGCAATTTATAGTTTCCCTTTTTTAACTACTTAATGTTAATTTAACTCAAGATACACAAGTTTTATATAAGTCTAGTTTGCCTATAAGTCGTTGTGCAATAAGCTTAAAATGCTAATGCATGTATGTAGTCAATCTGTGTAATAATGTCCTATAATATTTATTTATTTATTTATTTATGTATACCTAACGATTTACCATTGTAGCCGCTGTTGGCAGACTTTAATAAATAAAATTAAAATTATAATTAAATCGTATTGCTACAATATATCCTATACATACTCATCATTAAATAATTAATTCTTTCAGTTAACTTGGACACCCTTTTATTTACTTTATTCGTTTCTGTCGCTGATAGCTCATGGTGGGACGTTACCAGTGTCGAAGCGATGATGTTGGCTGTAGCCTGGTGCCGTAGCCGAATGGAATTTCTGCGACGCGAAACAAAAACGAAACAACGCAAAAGGTAGTCTGGCTCTGTCGCGCCAATACAGAAGAGCGATACAGATAGATACCTACGAGCGTTTCGTTTCGTGAGCGTTTGTGCCATTCGGCTACGTACCCTCGTGTAGTGAAATACACCCAAGTGGCTGAAATATTATTTAGTTCTTGAACACTTGTAAAAGTCGTAATGTAATCCAAGTGATTATGTACAAATTCAGCCCGTCCGTATTACAGCTCATCCAATGTTCCCACAATTTCTTTAATACTGCCTTTTCCCCCGAAGCCCCCTCCGCTTCAATAAACATCAAAAGTATGAATCCAAAAAACGAATCCAGTTAACTTTATGCAATCGTTGAACACCAACCTTAAACACACAACCATAAGACCCATTGTCATTAAGGTATTTACTAAAATTTTTTTGTAAGCAGTTACCGGCAGTACTTAGAAAAAGGACGTAAGTCACATCATTGATTTTTCTACCGTAAATTGTACTTACAACTGAAGGTATATTGGCTATGGTGGTTATGTCGTTTCGTTTTTGAGGTAATGGAAAATAAGAGAAATTACTCAGCGCTTTTCTCGGCAATCAGGGGCTAGACGTGTGTTTAAGAATATTTTTGTCTCTGCGGATTCATGGAGTTTTATATTAGTCATTTTATGAACTATGTAATTTTGGCGTGTGGTGACGGGTTAAGAATTTCACCACCCCCCTGTCTTCCCGTGGGTGTCGTAGAAGGCGACTATGGGATATGGGTTAAATTGTGGCGCAGGCTGACAACCTGTCACTGCAATGTCACAATTTCGTTTTCTTTCAACCCCTTATTTGCCAAGAGTGGCATTGAAGCTTTAGTAGTTTCATGTGCTCTGCCTATACCCTTTTATGGGATACAGGCGCGATTGTATGTACCGCCCCCTTTACTCCTGTGTCGTAGGACTATGGGATATGGCCTATGGCCCAGTATAATAAAGAGTACTATCGCACAGTATGGCCTCTCCTGCTCCCCGCTGAAAGTGCCGCCCACCCGCTCTCGTCTCACAGTTACCGCCTGTCAAGAACGCGATCAGTCCACCTGTCATATCTCACTCATACAAGCACGGTATACGCGTTCGCCTACACGAGCTTAGACTGTGTGCGTAGGAACGCGATTCTTTCATATCTTTGATCGCCATTGTCCGAACTGTGCCTGTCCTATGGCCCTGGTTCCACCGCGAGCTAGTAAACTATGAGCTATCGGCTATAAAAACGAACCGCTCACTCCCGTGTAAATAAAAGAGACACGGCGATGTTTACAGTTACTCGCCCAGCGGCACAGAATATATAATCCAGCGGTGAGCTATCAATATCGCCGTGTCTCTTTTATTTGCACGGGAGTGCTTATCTTTTGTTCGTTTTTATAGCCGATAGCTCATAGTTTACTAGCTCGCGGTGGGACCAGTGCCTATGGGTTCAATTCTGATGTGTTCAGTTGTTATGAGGCCGGTAATCTGTTACTCTAATCTCACAACTACGTTTTCTTTCAACCCATTAATTGTTAAGAGGGGCACTGTATTTTTAGCGGTTTCATGACATGTGTTCTGCCCATCCGTTATGAAACAAACAATTGAGTACATGTATGTAGGTAAGGTCGTATAAAAACCACCGTTATTTCCATCATATCAAGATTCCCCTGTCGAAATTACCTTATGAAGTTTTCCTCATCTTGTACTAAGATTTTTATTTTACAGATTCGCCCGTATTATGGTTACACACTGTATGAAGAACACACTATACACTCAACTGTCTCATATATCCTTCCTAATAATAGACGACCGGTCTGGCGCAGTCGGTAGTGACCCTGCCTGCTACGCCGCGGTCCCGGGTTCGAATCCCGGTAAGGGCATTTATTTGTGTGATGAGCACAGATATTTGTTCCTGAGTCATGGATGTTTTCTATGTATGTAAGTATGTATTTATATATTATATATATCGTTGCTGAGTACCCCCAACACAAGCCTTCTTGAGCTTACCGTGGGCCTCAGTCAATCTGTGTAAGAATGTCCTACAATATTATTTATTTATATCTATTTATTTATTTATTTATTATTTAATGATCGCCAAACATTTAAATACCTCGTTATATCAAAATAACAGCATTTTTACTGTTATTTCTGCCTATTTCATTTCTATTACCTCCTGTTACAACTCCACCTTGTTTATTTTATACACCCGGTATTAAATGAGAAAAAACTGAAGAAGCCATGTTTGAAAACCTTTCATTCTTTTTTATTTCAACCAAAGTACAATTGATTTAAGATTCAATTTACATGCTTCCTTATCTAAAGTTACGCCATTTTAATGAAAATAAATTAACGTTTTCAATATTTAAGTAAGGAAAACTTGTCCAAAAAAAGTTCGTCTTTAAGATTTTGACACCAAGGTATTTTATTGCACGGCTAAGTAACATGGCTATTTTGGAATAAAATTACTTCTAAATTAAACATTTTTGCACTTCTTATTTCACAGTTCGTATTGTATGTAAATAAACTGCCGTGTTCGAGTTTTAATTTGGAAAGTCGTAAGATATCAATGTGATATGAACCGATTCAAAAACAGAGGTTTTTTTAACACTGTAATATCCGATCCATAAGTTGTAGCACTTGCTTAAAACAGTTAAGAATATGGATCAAATTGTCTGAGATTCAAAAGTTTTAAGTCTGTGTCGAGAGATGGCAGTCTATGCACTGTGGCTCTGCCAGCGCTTCTGATGCTTCTACTTCTACCAAAACCCGTGTTGTGTGGATGTCATATTCTCACAAGTGTTAATTCTTAGAACAAATTAATTTATCCTCATAGAAAATAATTTAATTAAATGGCGGGGGGCGCCATAAGCGTTCGGTAACTGTGTCATATACTTGAAAATTTCGACCCTTGCCACCGTGTCCGAATGGCCGAGTGGTTTAGGCATCCGTCGCGATAACGGAGGACGCTGGTTCGAATTCAGCTTTGAACACTTGGAGGCCTTTGTCACTTTTTCTTTGTATATGACATTTATTTCAAATGAAAAATGAAAATGAAAATGAAAATGAAATATTTATTTTTCAAGTAGGCATATTACAATGCGCATATGAACGTCAAATAAAGCTACGCTCACAAGTGTTACTGCGTGAAATAAATTATGTATATATACCGTGTTTTTTTGTTCTCCGTTAAATTCGACACGTCTTTAGGTTCGGTATCAGGAACCACCTTGTATATCACTTTTAGTTAAATTCGTCAAAAAAATTTTTTCATCGTTTTCATACATAATAAATGAATTTATTAGTGTGAGAGACCGGGCGGAGGCGGGTCCATGTGCAAGTGATAATTTGCGACCGGTCGCTTCTTGCGGTGGGTCTGTCTCTATGTCAGCTACCTGTCCGGTAGCTGGCATGGTGGATGGTCTCGGGAGTAGCACAGGTTGCAGAGATCCCCGAGGCAAAACTGGTTGTGCTCCTTCCCGAGGTTACTGCCTGTTAACTGCCTGGTTCTACCGTAGAAACAGGTAAGAACGGAAACAACCAGTTGAACCATCGTAGGGCGAGTTTTGCAAGGGAGCGGACACAAGGACCGGAAGTAGGTGTTGTCATCCGGATGACTGCATCTCCAACTGGGCCAAGTGAGTGAACCATTGTAAAACACCCTTAGTGTAATCCCAACCTATCCATATCCCTCAGATGGGTCGCAATGTTTGCCAGCATGGCGACATCGCTATAGGCTTGACTTCTTCATGAGGACGAGTCTGTAGGGGTGGGGTGATGATGGCAAACAACGATCCATATCCCGTATAATCAGCCGTAGGCGATGACGTGGCATGTCGCAGCGGGCTTCCCATCCACAAAGAAGGATGGGAGGCGGTAGAATGCCACCCGCGTGTTTGTGCCGTGCGCGGGGACCCGTACGGGTGGAGAAGGAGATCCTGGGAGTCTAGGCGAAGCAGGGGTCTGCGGTCGTTATCCCTGTTAGGCGAAGCTCCTTTGGCTCCATATTCATCTCACACGGGCGGTCTTAGTCTAGCCAGCTAGGATCAATCGGCTGCCGTGTCCAGTCAGATGGCCACAAGGTTAGTTCTCTGGGGTGTAGGGGTCTGTAATCGGCGGAGCACGATTCACTGCGTCGGCTGAGGAGCTGACCAGGGTTTTGGCACTGTGCGGATTCACAGACAACGCATCCTGGATTACTATAGCAGACTTGGTAGCCCTAATGCTTCAATGCATTCCAAATGTGTGGCTCCGTGGTGGGTGGGGAGCCAGTTTGCTGAAATTTTTCAATGTTTGTATGGATACTAATGTACCTATAACGACGGGGGGAGGGGACGCCGTACCCGTACGGGATGAGGCGAAGGCGCATAGCGCAAAGGTTGCTGCACCAGCGAATAGTGGGGCTGTCTGTGACAGATCCATGAGCGTTGGCAGCGGCAACACGTGGACGTCCGCAAGGACGGGGGCGAAGCGTAGGGGCCACGGCGGAGCTGGCCATCCCAACAGCACCAACCCGTCTCTTCCCTTAGGGTTGAAGAGTGGGGGCGCAAAGCAAGCACCCCTCGGGGAGCCGACTAGCGCTGGTGCTGGGGGGATTGGCCGCGGAGCAACGGCCAACTGCGGGAGGGACGCACCGCTTCCAAATTCTGGTAGGGCGGCTCCGGGCGCCATAGACGACGCTACTGCACCCCAGGGTGCGGATGCGCAGTCGGGTGGAGGAGTAGCCCCAACCAGGAGGCAGAAGAGGCGTGCGAAGGCGCGGGAGAATAGGGACGCGCAAGTGGGGGCCGGACCCTCCACTAGTGGGGCGGGGAGGCAGCCTAACAAGAGGTCACTGGGGGCCAGTGGCGACTCTTCTCTGCTCGCTGGCGACCACAAGCGAACGAGGGTGGGGGGGACGTTTGCTGAGGTAGCGGCGAGCGAGAAGATGGCTATCGTCCCAGTGGCCTTTCCTGGGGAAAAGGTGATGTTGGAGCATAGGTCGGCCATAGTGAGCGTCCTGCTCGTAGCTTTGGACGAGGCGGCCGATCCTATGCCCGACATCACACTAGGTGCTGTCACGGGGGGTGCGCTTCACATCACCTGCGGAGGAAGCGACGCAGTGGGATGGCTCCGCTCGGTGATCGGAAGAGGAGAGATCGGCGGGCGGCGCCTGAAAGTCGTGGCTGCTAAAGATCTGCCGAAGCCGGTCAAGATGGCCTGGCGTACGGCGATCGATGGCAGCCAGGACGTGTCGCTGGCTCTGCGGGTGATGCAGAGGCGCAACCCTAAACTCCGCACCGACGAGTGGAAGGTGGTCGACACCGTGATGTCGGAGCTGAACACCAGGCGCATCGTTCTGATGGACCAGGTGTCAGCTGACGTCATCAGGGAGGCCGGCTACGTTCTTCACTCGGGGCTCGACACCAGCCACTTCAAGCTCCTGGAGACGGGGAAGGAGCGTGAGCATGAAGAGGCTGGGGTGGAGCCCGGCGCGGACGGGGGGGAGGGGGACTCGGTGGCCGACGAGGCTGCGGGCGCCGCGGGGGCGGCGACGGGGGAGGCCCCGGAGCGGGACGCGCCGCCTGGCGCTCCTGCGGAGGTGGCTCGGGACCGGTCAGAGGCGGGGGAAGTGGTGCTAGTCGGGGAGAGTTTCGCCGGGCTGCGCTGGACCCGAGAGGTCCTGCGCGGTCTGGAGGAACTCTACCTGGAGGGCACCACTTCGCCCATGTCCTGCGACAACACGGTCCAGGAGGCGGCCGCTGATCTCAGCACCGCCAAACACTAACCGCCGTAATGGAGGGGCTAAGGTGTGTACAAATAAACTTACAACACAATAAGGCCGCCACTGCCCTTCTGGCTAGGCAGCTAAAAAGCGACAAGTTCGACATTGCTCTTATTCAAGAACCATATATTTACAAGGGAGAGATAAGAGGCTTAAATGGTACTGGCGGGACGATACTGTATATCTGCCCCGAGAGTAATATGAGGACATGTATTTATGTTAAAACCGGCATTGATGCTATGCTTCTAAATGCTTTCTGTTCCAGGGATCTGACCACGGTCAAGATCCTGAATAAAGGGGGGGGTAAGGCACTAGTCATCTCATCAGCCTACCTTCCCTACGAGGCGGCGGATCCCATCACCACACAACTGCGGGATCTTGCTGACTACGGCAGCCGGGCGAACACTGACCTGATCATCGGCTGCGATGCGAACGCACACCACGTCATCTGGGGAAGCTCGGATGTCAACAGAAGAGGAGAGAAGGTACTGGAATTCCTGGTAAGCTCTTCACTACAACTCTTAAATAAAGGCAATGAGCCGACATTCGTCAATGCTAGGCGAGGTGAGGTCATTGATATAACGCTAGCGTCCAACAACGCAAGTAATAAAGTTAGTTCATGGCATGTCTCTGGGGAGATTTCTTTATCGGACCATAGATATATATGCTTTAGGTATACCACTAAAATCAAAGTAGAAGTTATACTAAAACGGAATCCCAGGAATACCAACTGGTTATCGTTCAAGGATGACCTTAAGGCGGACCTGGGAAACCCCAATGGTAAGCTAAACTCTATTATTGACATAGAACTTGAAGCTGACAAAATAGGGCAAGCCGTCCATACGGCTTGGACAAATAACTGCCCGGAAAAGAAAATCCTGGCGAAGAAGGTACCCTGGTGGAATCCGGAGATAGCAAAACTCAGGAAAGAAACTAGGGCTGTCTTCAACGATGCCAAAAGAAGTAATGATTTTGAGCTCTACGCGCGAAAACTCACAGAGTATAGCAAGGCAGTGAGGAAAGCGAAAAGGAAAGCGTGGAAAAACCACTGCGATCAAATCGGTTCCATTCCGGAAGGCATGAGACTCACGAAGGCACTAGCCACAACGAAGTCAGTCCCACTCACCTCTATTAGAAGGAGTGATGGTGGAATGACTGAAACGGGGCTAGAGACCCTCAAGGTGATGTGTGCCACACATTTTCCAGGCTCGATAATAAATCAGAGTGTACCAGACGATGAACCAATTAGTGTTACGGAACAGTGCACTCGCACGACCAGGCATAATTGGGACACGTCGAAAAAGGTAGTAGACCACAACAAAATACAATGGGCATTATCGACATTTCAGCCATATAAAGCCCCGGGGCCAGATGGAATCTACCCCATACTACTACGAGAAGGCGCTAACGTACTTAGGTATACCCCACTTGAGTAGACTGTACAAAGCGTGTATTGCCTTCGGACATGTACCACGTGCATGGAGGTTAGTAAAGGTAACATACTTGCCCAAACCAGGCAAAGAGGATTACACAGAAGCCAAATCATATAGGCCCATAAGTCTATCATCATTTCTCCTTAAGGTCCGCTCAAGAGACATCCACTACACCGCTTGCAATGTGCATACCAGCCGGGCAAGTCCACGGAGACAGCACTACACCTGGTGACAACTAGAGCGGAGCAGGCCATAGAAAACAAAGAACTATGTCTTGCTGCATTTCTGGATGTCGAAGGTGCCTTTGATCGCACCACATATGGTGCAATCAATAATGCTGCACTCAAACATAGAACCTACCATCTGCCGCTGGATAGGTAATATGTTGAACAGCCGGCTAATTAAGTCCTCCCTCATGGGGGAAGAATTACTAGCCACAGCAACAAAAGGTTGTCCACAAGGTGGGGTTCTCTCTCCGACTCTATGGAGCCTGGTAGTGAACTCACTTTTGGAAGAACTAAATAAGGGCCCAGTATATACAGTGGGTTATGCAGATGATTTAGTGATACTCATAAACGGGAAATTCCCGGGAACGGTGTCAGAAATCATGAATACAGCACTGAGGCAAGTGGAGAGATGGTGTAACCACCAACAACTCTCCATCAATCCAGGCAAAACAGTGGTAGTACCGTTTACCAGGAAAAGGGCCCTTAATGGCATGGAGCAACTAAGGCTCTATGGAAGGGTACTTGAACTTTCCAATGAAGTGAAATATCTAGGGGTAACACTAGACAAAGAACTGAACTGGAAAAGACACGTCGAACTGACCACAGCCAAGGCACTTAGAGTGTTTGGAATGTGTAGGTCAGCTTACGGCAAAACATGGGGTTTAAACCCAAAGGTACTAAGGTGGATCTACACCATGATGGTGAGACCTATAATCCTGTACGGAAGCCTGGCCTGGTGGCCAAGGACATTACTGAGCACATGCAAGGATGTCCTCATGAAGGTACAAAGGACAGCATGCATGGCTATAACGGGTGCGTTCAGAACGACGCCAACAGCAGCATTGGAGGTACTATTGGATCTCCCGCCGCTACATCTAGTGATACAGTCTGAGGCACTGAAATCGCTACACCGGCTGGCTTTAACAGGCCTCTGGAGCGATAGCATGCCGAAGACTAAACACACAAGCATGGAATACAACAATTCTATGGGAAGGCTGATGAGTATGGGCTGCGACAAAATGCAACCGAAATTCATCTTCCACAAAAACTTCAAAACCAAAGTCCATACTAGAGCCGAATGGAAGGAGGGTCTGGAGACACCCACCCCTGATGATAACACCATCATCTGGTATACAGACGGGTCCAAGATGGCATCTGGTACGGGCGCAGGCATTTATGCAAATGACTACAGTGGTAGTATCAGCATGGGCAATTATGCCACGGTCTTCCAAGCCGAGACATATGCAATAATTGCCTGTGTACATGAGAATATAGTTAGACAAATCCAAGGTAAGACTATCTATATACTCAGCGACAGTCAAGCGGCACTCAAAGCCTTCACATCGCCCAGAGTTACCTCTAGACTGGTATTAAACGGCATCCAAGCTCTTAACAAGCTTGGAAGGCAAAACAAGGTGCAACTGGTATGGATACCGGGGCACGAAGGCTTCATTGGCAATGAAAACGCTGATGAACTTGCCAAGGCCGGATCTGAAGACAACTTCATAGGTCCGGAACCTTATGTGGGCCTTTCACAAGGAACCATCAGAATGGCTATGAAAGACCAAACAAAGGCTAGTCACCAAAAAGAGTGGGATGCCCTGGTTGGTCTGAAGCATTCAAAGCTCTTTATGCAGAGGGTAGACTCTGGATGGAGCAAAAAGCTAGGGAAGCTAGGCAAAAGACAACTCCAAATTATAACGGGGGTGTTCACAGGCCATTACGGGGTCAAAGGAATTTTGGCCAAGATGGGACACGCCGACAACACTGATTGTCGCATGTGTGGCGAAGAGGAAGAGACCGTCAGACATTTAATGTGTGAATGTCACGCCCTCGCCAGACAAAGAATGAAGAACTTTGGAGCAGGCTACCTGGCACCGAAGGACTTCAGAGAGCTACCCATGAGCCTCATCATCCGATACGTGGAGATGGTCGAGAAGCTCCTGAATAGCTGAAGGATCCTAGGATCGTAGGGGGTAATTGCACAAAAGATCCCGATGGGTCGAAGTGTATCCGTAAGGGCCCCCGCAGATTTAAGATAAGATAAGATAAGTGTGAGAGACCCTTAAGAATTACATTCAAGTTAGTGTCAAGTGCTGATTGATGGCATATGTCAAAACAAATAACATTACGAATTGGTAAAGGCTGTCACACACGTGTTCAGTAATTATCTTTATTTTTTTAATAACTCGATAACCGGAAGAGTTACGACGCTAGTTTCTTAGAGAAATTAATTGTATTTGATCTAGAGAACCTTCCCTTTAAGTTAACGGAATTAATAATGCAACCATAATATTACTACTTAGTTCACAATTTTCTGTAAGACGTTTGTATTTTTTACGAAAATGGCTCATAATGTAAGGATAACGCTGGCGGTGTATTTGTGTGGTTATTTCTTCACCTTTTCCCTTTATATCGTGTTTTATCTTGATAAGGCTGGGGTTATACTAAAGCGGATACGAAGATCTGTTTTAAATACTACTACTACTACGGCTTTAGCATCTATGGGGATTTTCAGAATTTGGGACCCCCCAATTAGCGTAAGTTGTTAACAAAAATTAACTCGCTGTCAGTTTTGTGACGACAAATAAAATCTGTCTAGAAATTAACTTTATTTTACATTCTGAATGTAGATTCTGAATGTATATAAGCGCTGGTAGCCTAGCGGTAAGTGCGTGCAACTTTCGTTCTGGAGGTCGCGAGTTCGAACCCCGGCTTGCACCAATGAGTTTTTCACTTATGTGCGAAATGCCATTTGATATTTGCCAGTCGCTTTTCGGTGAAGGAAAACATCGTGAGGAAACCGGACTAATTCCAATAAGGTCTAGTTACCCTTCGGGTTGGAAGGTCAGATGGCAGGCGCTTTCGTAAAACTAGTGCCTACGCCAAATCTTGTGATTAGTTGTCAAAGCGGACCCCAGGCTCCCATGAGCCGTGGCAAATGCCGGGATAATGCAAGGAGGATGATGACATTCTGAATGTAGATTATCGCTTACAGTTTATGTAATTAACACAAAAACTATATTTTTTTAGAAATTTCTTGCTCAATTATCGTCACAAAACTGACAGTGAGTTAATTTTTGTTAACAACTTACGCTAATTCCCCAATTTTGGGGGGTCTCAAATTCTGATAATGGCCCTATTTCAGACGATTTATGGTGCAAAGTACGAGAGACATCGCTTTTGATGGCTAAACAGAACTATGCGAGAGCGACGTACTTCCTGAGTAATGGATGTCTTTGTCTAAGGTATAATTATGTATATCAAATAGCATCCAATCTTTCTCACTTACGCCGTGGCTTGCGTGGGCGACGGCGATGCGACGCATACGAAATCAAACCTTATCGATATGGAAGTATGAGACGCGACGGCGACGGTCGCAACCACGCAAGACACGGCGTTAGTCTCAACGGAAGATCAGCGCTGGAAGTCACCAGCAACACCCTGAGGTGAGGTCATTTCGTGGCACTTCATTCCTTTCTGTCTTGTTGTTATTATGTGTATTTTGTCTTGCCTGTGTTCAGGAATAAAATGTTTATTCTATTCTTTTCTATAGTACAAGCATTGCTTAGTTTGGGGCTAGGTTGATCTGTGTAACGCGTCCCCAATATTTATTTATTGTTTTTGAATTTTTTATTACTATTTCTAATATTAAAAAAAAAATCAGACCTTGAGCTCATATTAAAATACAACAATAACACACACAAATTAAAATGAAATGTAAAATTAAATTAGATGTAAAATTGAAACGAAGTAAATGACAAATGTCAACTGAATTTACAATTAGATTTATACTTGTGCTCTTTGGCCCACATATGGGAGACTGGTGCATGTACTGACAACGAGTGTCCCATAAATGGACCGTCAAGCCTGTCAGCGATGGCTGCTGGCGCATGCGTATGGTGGCGTAAAAACAATCCACGATACCGGAGGCACTGCAAAACTGGGCTAAGTGCAGCAGCGCCCTTAGTGCGTTATTATATTGAACACAGTCATTTTATGATATTGAGCAATCCGATACTGTAAAACGCTATGCTTATACATTGAGGCACACTATCGGCTTAGCCACGAGTGCCACGACATTGGTCTAAGCGCGGCAGCGGTGAGCGGCGGCCATACATTGGAGCGAGACACAGCGATGGGACCTTTCATTCGCACGTATGGCTGCCGCTCACCGCTGTCGCGCTTAGACCAATGTCGTGGCTGGGCCGTATCGCCCGCAGCGGTCGAACCTCCACAAATTAACCAGAACGTCTCACGACATTGTGTATACCTGTACCACAGTATAATAAAGAGTACTTTCGTAAATATATTATGCTACTATCGTATGCCTTTGCCTATACATAAGGTTATTATTCTGAGTTATGATTGTTCAACGGCTGTTTTGTCTATAAAGGTACACACATACTCATTAGTAGCAAAAATATACGGAGTTCTAGGTCATATACCTATAACTCTGTATATTTTATTTTATATAAGTAAATTGACACTGATGTATATTTTTTTAGCTTTAAGATCGTTGACATTTTTTAATTATTCGATGAAGTTAATTCTTCAGTTAGTATTTTTTTTCAATAATTCTTTTTATATCAATACTGACATTTTGACCTAGGTTAGCCCTAGCTAATTATACACTGGCATTTGTTTTTATTGTATGTATCTATGACATTGTTTTATTTATTGATTTGATTTGTTTTTTTTTTTGTTAATTTTTGTATAATTTTAAGTTGATTGATCTCACTTGTATTCTTTGTTATCATTTTGTAAAATTTGGAATTGACGACCTTTTAGTGAAAGCCTTTGTTTTAAAATTGTAATACTGTGTCTTTTTCTTCAAGAAATAAAGATATCTATCTATCTATAGACAGATAATCGTACCTCGGAATCTTAAAGAAACATGTACGGTCGTGTAGATGGAGCTACAGCCTTGGTTGATTCTTGGCTAGATAGCGTTAATATGCGATACAGCGAGGAAATGTCACCAGCATCCTTGACACAACGCCGCAATAGCTTATTTTAGACATTAAGTTTAGTCTTAATTCATACTATAAATGGGAAAGTGTGTGTGTGTTTGTTATCTTTGGCACCTATGCTAAAGATAAATCATAGAAAATCCAAAATAAAAATAAAAATGTTGATGAAACCCTCAACATTAATAGATCGATTTTCATCAAAAATCTTTGCGTCGGGGGTTAAAAATGCAACCAACAAAATATCCTTATAAAGGCGTGTCCTAAATCACACCACGGACAATGTCGATCAAATATATGAAAGAGGCGCGTTCTTACGCACACATTCTAAGCTCGTGTAGGTGAACGCGTACCATGCTTGTATGAGTGAGATATCGACTGGTCGCGTTCACTTTTAGCGGGGAGCGGGAGTGGCCATACTGTACGGTAGTAGGTACTTTTTAGGGTTCCGTAGTCAACTAGGAAGTTTCGCCATGTCTGTCTGTCCGTCCGTCTGTCCGTCCGTCCGTCCGTCCGTCCGTCCGTCCGTCCGTCCGTCCGTCCGTCCGTCCGTCCGTCCGTCCGTCCGCGGATAATCTTAGTAACCGTTAGCACTAGAAAGCTGAAATTTGGTACCAATATGTGATTGATATCACGCCAACAAAGTGCAAAAATAAAAAATGGAAAAAAATGTTTTATTAAGGTACCCCTCCCCCTCTACATGTAAAGTGGGGGCTGATATTTTTTTTCATTCCAACCCCAATGTGTGATATATTGTTGGATAGGTATTTAAAAATGAATAAGGGTTTACTTAGATCGTTTTTTGATAATATTAATATTTTCGGAAATAATCGCTCCTAAAGGAAAAAAAAGTGCGCCCCCCCCCTTACTTTTGAACCATATGTTTAAAAAATATGAAAAAAATCACAAAAGTAGAACTTTATAAAGACTTTCTAGGAAAATTGTTTTGAACTTGATAGGTTCAGTAGTTTTTGAGAAAAATACGGAAAACTACGGAACCCTGCACTGAGCGTGGTCAGACACGCTCTTGGCCGGTTTTTTATTATATTGTACTAATACAAGACAGTATTAATATCTAAAGGAATCTTCAGTGCACTCAGAAATAGTTGGAGTGCACTAACAAATTAATATTGCAACAGGAATTGCTCTCTTAAGACGGGCAGGACAATTTCATTCATTAGTTACACTAATTAATTTCTACTGAAGTTTTCTTCAAATACGCGAAGTTTGTAACATGTCTATTTGGCAAAGTGCTTGTAGGAATTTGTCATAAACACAGGAAGGGCATTTTCGGGAGAAGAATTCAAAAACTTCAATAATAGGTAAATTTTATGTTTTTCTACTCAAAATCAAAAGCATGAAAAAAAAAGCACCGGAAAATTAAATTCCACTTCGTTACCATTTTCAAACACTCTGTGTCTTTTCAAAGTGGAAAGTATGCAATATAATAGAAAATTTTGGGACCATTTGTGAGTGAGCACAGGAAAACGTCTCACCTTGTCGATTGATAAATTGCTATAAAGCCGCTTTGTCAGTTTATTCATATAAATATACAAGTAAATCTCGCCGTAATAGTAACCGACAAAGTGGAACGTTTTAGTAAACACACTGACATTTTTTGTCCCTTTTTTTGATCCTAGATTGAAAGGGCTCGTGATTCTGAGTAGGCAAGATATCAAATTTACTTACCTTAGAAATGTATTTCTGGTTATTCTCGCAAAAATGACCGGAAGTGTAATGGAAACTTAAAAATTAAGGGCGCAGCACAGACTACCCGTGCCCAGACACCGCATAAATAGTTTACAAAGATTGAATGGACAAATTTTATTGGGGAAATAAGATTTTGCAAAAGGCTAGTTTCCTATAGGTACTTAAAATAAAATATTTTATGCAGTGCACGAAATAAAGCACAACATAATTAGAAAAAAATATGGACAGTAGTTATGTTTAAACATAATTTCTATTTAATAAGTCAAAGAGAAAGATATAAAGTAAATGAATTGACCGTGACGTCAATCTTCAGTATTTCATATTAGTGATTCCATATTAGTAAATCGTTTTGACAGTTCTTCTTCTTGATTACAAAACCATTATATATTACGAGTATAACAGACGTAACTGTCCAGGTTCAAATCTAAACCTTTTTTTTAATGTTCCTTTGTCCGATCTCCTTCCTATATTCCTATGCTCCGAGGTATTCCCGATGAACTACAGTATGGGGTTCTTAAAAAAGGAGTGTACAAGTTTCTAATGGGTCGGCAACGCGCATGTCAGCCCTTGAGTTGCAGGCGTCCATAGGTTACGGTGACCGCTTTCCATCAGGCGGAGCGTATGCCTGTTTGCTTCCAACGTGGTATAAAAAATATCCGTTGCGATAACATTTAGAACTTCACTTTGGCACGAAGGTTTCTCGGAAAATTCGATTGCCGTTTGAACATAAAATGCAACGAAATTTTTCCTGCACTCCCACAGTCAGACTTAAAAAAAGTATGTACGAATTTAATTCGATTTATTAATTCTGGGAATCCAGTCAGGCGGTGATATCGGAGTTTTAAAAATGTTTGCAAGCGATACTACATTATCTTTAAATTAAAAGAAAAATTAAAAAAATCACTCGTAAATGTTCAGATAATTTGCAGGCTTTTATCTATTTATACTTCTTGAAATTCTTGGAACTGGCTCTAAGGAGACTTTGAAGGAAACGGAAAAAATCATATCTCCGGCAGAATTGAATCTGCGATCTGCTTTTTCGGAACAGTCGTTATGGACACCACGGAAGCCTGCTGGATGCGTGCGAATTTTTTCATGCCTTCCCTCAATTCCTAAACGCCTTAGGGTGGCACATAACCACATCCAACTATAAGAATTGCTTCGGCAAAGCAGTTCGGTCGCAGGATCGAGTCCTGCCGGAGGTGTGAATTTTTCCGTTTTTCCTTTAATTTAAAGTTGCCATAGAGCCAGTTGTTTCCTAAGAAATTCATGAAGTACCTATAACTAGATCGGTGCCTGCAAATTCCTTGAATTGCACATCTTGCACAGGATTTATGATAACACGCTTTGATGGAATTTACCATTTCACAGTAGTGTTGCTGAAGTTGAGTTGTATTATGCTTCCAATTTTACCACTTATGTATGTGGATAAAGCATCCGTCACGCTTTGGCAAGTATGTCAGTGTGAGAGGGACAGAGTCTTATCCACGTGGGTAAGTGATAAAATTGGAAACATAATACGCCGGCTGACAGGATACAAAAGGTAACCTGCAACCTTTCCATGTCACCTATGGAAGGGGTACTTTTCTTCACTGATAGGAGGGATCAAGTGCCACTTTTTGTGCCAGGACGAACACTAGTGTACATATTGCATAGTGCAGATATTTTTTCGTGAGTCTCGAAAGTTTTCTATGTATCTATACACCGTGTTTTTATTGAATTCCGTCAATTTCGAAAGGTTAGGTCTATTATAGGAAACAGAATGGCATAGATACACTGAGAGAAAATACAACCAGTTTTCATGTTCGTTCAACAAGTTTTTTGGTTAAAATAGCGCCTTCGTGCTCTTTGGTTCAAACAACAAGCTACTTGTCATTTGAATCGGCAATATATTTGAATCAACAAGTCGATTTTATAAAAACAACCTGACACATATTGTTTTAAACATACGTTTGGCTGATTCAAACGGATAAACCGCAACAAGTCGAACTTGTTAAATTCACAATGCAAATTTCTCTCAGTGTAGTTTTCATATTTTTTTTTTCCTAAAAAAAACATGCACCTGAGATAGATGTTACTTCAATTGCTGTTGAAAAAACGGGCTTTACAATCAACTCACACTAAGTAAGTGTCAAAACTAAGACATGTCAGTCGCATATGGAACACACACAGTCCGTTTCTTAACAGCAATTGATGTACCATCTATCGCCGGATTCGCAGGTGTATGGTGTTTTTCAGAAAAAAGTTACGAATTAAAAAAATTTACTATGCTATTCTGTTTCCTATAATGGACCTATCTGTATGCTGAAGTTAACGGAATTTAATAAAAAAATACGTATGTATATCGTCGCCTAGCATCCATAGCACAAGCTTTGTTTAGTTTGGGGCTAGGTCGATCTATGCAAGGTGTCCCTGTCCAAATCTAAACTTCGATTTTGTACAAAGTGTCTTGTTTGTATGTACATACCTAAATAAGTATTATTTATTCTGTATCCCGGCGTATAATTGCAAATTAACTTTTAAATTCCGACTCTCCTCCCAAATCTCCGACTAATGAAAAATGTTTTTGTTTGACTTGACAATTTTATTTGCTTACCGTACTCCAAAAATTCCTAACGATACCCAACCTTACTTATACAGCTATTGAGTTTAAATCAGATTGTCAGTAAGTTGAAAACATATTTTTTGCAGGTATTTTGTGAATATTTGTGATGGTACGTCCAAGTTTGAGGATCCTTAGGAAGTTTATATGAATTTTGAGTGTTATTGTAGAACAGCGCCACCTGGAGAGATTGGAATGAATGTAAAATACTTCCTTAACACGTTCGCTGCGGCAAGCCAAAACCTTAACCCAAAATCTAGTGCGTTACGAGGCCCAATCCGCCCCGTAATAGTTTACACCGTAGTGCGATACGGGTATAAAAGTGCCCCGTACGCCTAAGTCTGTTAAAAGTGCTGTAAGTTCCTGAAATCTTAGATTTTCCAATATTTTTTCGACTACCTGTAAGAGTATGAAATTTCCTAAGTCTCATTATCCCCGCACGTGGATACGATAAAAACTCACAAAATTATATAGAAAAGAAAATACGGGGTTATATTATCCCCGTATCGCACTAAAATTGAAAAAATACGGGGCTTAGTACACCCCGTAACGCATGTAATGTATTAAGGTCGATAAATTAGTAGTGATGGGAAATAAAAATATCGATGTATATTCTGTATTAATAAAAAAATTACACATCAAAAATATGATACTTCGCACTCTTGTATTTTTGTGAAAGTAGTTAATATAATTAAGTAACAAAGATACATAAAATAAGATAAACCACCACCGTTTTTACATATTAAAAACATATATTTAATTAGATGTCAATTTTTTTTTATACTACGTCGGTGGCAAACAAGCATACGATCCGCCTGATGTAAAGCGGTCACCGTAACCTATGGATGCCTGCAACTCAAACAGTGTCACAAGCGCGTTGCCGCCCTATAAGAAACTTGTACACTCCCTTTTGCTGATTGTGATTTTTTGAATTTGTGGTGATTTTGACGTTTATTGTGTGGGATAACCTTTGTTTTTGGAATATAGTAGTTCTAACGTGTGGTTCGAGCGCTTCATTTTTAATTTGCCGATAACAAGTATTTCAATAAGCACTGCACTAGCGATACTGTGCCCACAACCCCGTACGGGCCAGCAAATCCTTTTACGGGGTTCACGGAGACCCGTATCGCAATAGAAGGTAATTATTGTCCCCTGGTCGGTACGGGGTTCCTGAGACCCCGTATATAATTAATATCTATCAATAAATAATACTTTTGAACAGAAAAGTGTTAATATATCAATAAATAATACTTTTGAACAGAAATGTATATTTGTCATTTTCGTAGTTGTAAAAATGACCAAAATACAGCTTCCGCACCAGCGGAGTAAACACGATTTTTCTCACCCGCACAGAGTGATGACAGTGTACGGGGTTCAAAAACCCCCGTAACGCAGTGAACGTGTTAATGTATATTAATGTTGTGTAATTTAATTTTTGTGCCTTTAGGGAATGGGGAAAACGATTGAAATAAAATAGTCCACTTCTGAAGTATTTTAAAATACTCGTAATCAAATTACAGAAGCTTCGTGTTCATCCAATTTACATTTTACTGTTTCAATTGTCTCCCCGTCGAAATTGTCCCGTTGTACCTTATATATAATTAGCTCGCGTTAAATTTAAAGTTTGCGTAATTCTCCATACAAACTTCAACCCCCCATTTTAGGGAAGTGGGGGATTAGAAAGCGACAAAAAGTAGCATAATATACGTCACTCTCCATCCCTTCAACTATCTCCACTTGTCTCCACAAAGTCACGTCATTTCATCGCTCCGTTTTGCCGTGAAAGGTGGGCAAACAAACAGACACACACACTGTCCCATTTATAATATTAGTATGGATTATTTCTATCGGAAGTCAATGCTTTTCCTATAATTGTCTGATGAGTTGTGCATGGTATAAAATATTTTATTTTAAGTTCAGGCAATTTCGCTATTTCTACAGAAATATAATAATATATGTCAAGGCTGAAAGCGTTTCCACTTTTCTTTCATTTCTAAGTTTAACAAACAACGTTTTCCCCTCACTAGCTCGGAAACACGTGTTTTGTCCTTTAATACCAGCGGGTAAAAACGCATTTTATCCACTAGTGGGTAAAGTAATTTGACCTTGAATAAAGTCAAATTAACTGCTTTAAAATTAATAAAAGTAGGTGAATCTGGTAATAAAGATGATTTACCACCTGTGGAACTACTGGAAGCAGTGATTAACGCATTTTTGCGTTGTAGTTTCCTCGCTATAGTGAGGGGAAAAGTTTTGTGTTACACTCGGGTGCAAATGTATTTTACTTCTCGTGTGTCAAAAAACTCGCAAGTTCATGATTCTATTCTCGAACCTCTCGCTTCGCTCGTGGTTCAACTATAGAATCCTTTCACTTGCTCGTTTTTCAATTCCACACTCGACGTTAAAATACAACTTTGCCCCCTTGTATAACAAATAACTATTTCAGACTTCTTATTAAATACATAAAATATTAATTATTTTAGTTTCCCGTCACTGGAAGTTAACTCGACCGTCTCAACTTTGTCTCCGCAGGTTTATTTTATTTTGTATTGAATACTTACTTTATTTCTTAACTCTTAAACTACTTCAAGTTTAATCAATACGGCTTTATTCTACGTTTCCTTTGAATTAAAAGTAGAAACTAAGTATTAACAATGTTTCTGGGAACTTAGGCACACCTCGGACACTGGCGATCTAATATATGAAAGAGACGCGTTCCTAGCACACAGTCTAAGCTCGTGTAGGTGAACGCGTACTATGCTTATGAGTGAAATATGACAGGTCTACTTTTCGTGTTTTTGACAAGCAGTAACTGTGTGGTCACCGAGAGGGGGTGGGCGGCACTTTCAGCGGGGAGCGGGAGTGGCCATACTGTACGATAGTACTCTTTATTATACTGTGACTTAGGTGAGAGAAATTCCCTAATCTAATGTTAAGAAACCCACTGAGAACATGAGTAGTTCACGAATGAAAGATTTAAGAGTTCTCGTACTCCAGTGTGTATCTCCTTCATTGACTAGTTCGGATCATCATTTAAGTTGTTTACTTCAACAGGCCCTGTAGCCGAATGGCATTTTTGCGACGCTAAACGCCACCGAAACGCCGCAGAAATGTAGTCTGGCTCTGTCGCACCAATACGCAAGAGCGCTAGAGATAGATAGCTGCGAAAGAGATATTATCGTGAACGTTTCGTGAGCGTTTATGCACTCGGCTACGCACATAGTTCAGTTAAAGTTGTTCTTTCGCTCATTCATTTACATACTTGTTCGTTTAATTAGAGAGTCATAATAACACCATGCTTATAGTATTTTATGCAACTGGTGGTTAAAAGAGGTCAAAAAAGGTGAGTGGCGTGGGTAACAATTTGAGGCGAAGCCGAAAATTGTTAATAAAGACGCTACGAGCATTTTTTGACTCAGTTAAACACCGTTGCATACAATATTTTTTCTACGACAAAGCACTTATTTTGAAAGAAAATTATAAATTCAACAAATACCTACTTTCAGTCATCTTAGTTATCTAGTGGACCGCCTACCATTTTGAATATGCAGTTTGAGTGCAAACATGAAAACAAAACTGTCTATGGTATGGTTCTTTGAAGCCTGGCCACTAAGACGAATCGAGCCGAGTTGAATCGAGTTCTCATACATTTGAATGCGATTCGACGCGTCGCCAATGAACGCAGCAGAAAACGAAGGAGTCTCGACTCTGCGAATTGGTTTGTTAAGTTGGTAGCAATGTATTTACTGAACTTTAACAGCTATATCGTGCTACTGCTACTAAATGCTTTCAGGGTATAGACTAGATAGACTTGTCCTGACATCTTTTATGTAGGGTTTTAAAGTTCTATGCACGACCTTGTAACTCACGAATAACAGTACGGGAGTAGAAAAAATTAATATTTGAGTTATATTGAATCATATATCATTCATTCATATTCATTCGTATCAGTCAAATTCTTTCGGGTTAAAGAATCATTTATTTCTCAAAAAGAAATTTACATTTCACTTATATGAGAAACATTTTGCTATTAATACAATTTGATGAATAAATTCACATCGTAGATAAGTTTTTAAATTTTACAAATGTTTGCTTCAACAAACTATGCATTATTATAATTATTAGAATAGAAGACATTAAAGTACTAAGTTAAGAGGTTTATACTTAAATACTAGCATGCACTAAAATTACATGTTTTGTAATTGAAGGATGTTCCATAAAATTTTATAAGTTTTCTTCATTCCATTAAATACATCCGTGAATGAAAGAACTGCACCGAAAATCTCTTTATGACAGGGATTTTGTCGGTTGGCTACTGAACTAACTAGTAAAGTACTAACTACTTACTGAGCTAGTGAACTAAAAGAGTGAAGTATTTCACAGTGTGCGAAAAAATCATATCACTCTTTTCTTTTCGTAAACACTTTTCCGAGTTACAAAAGTTTTAATCTCGTGTCGAGAGATGGCAGTCTATGCCCTGTGACTAGGTACTAATTTGGCATGAGTAAAGTACAATTTTATCCAATTAATATAAAATAACCCAGATGAAAAAAAAAACTTTGAAAACTCGTTTATTGAAGAAAAAAATGCAGAATAAATTTTTAAAATTAATATTGAGTGCTCAACAAAAGCTTCTCACATTTCAAACATTTTTGTTAATGACAGAGGAAAAAAGGGTTTCCATTTTTGAAAACACGTGGATTAAAATTACAAATACTGAGACAGACAGTTAATTACTTTGCTCCTATGTCAGAGCCCATACCTTGAGTTTTTGATGTTTTAGAATACATTATCGTCGGTGAGATTGCCAATTCCGCTATGTGCATTTTAGCTACTTTTCAGGAGAGACAAAAAATCGATTTACTAGAGAATTAGGTACAAACATCATTTCAATTTGTATCCAAAATGTGTCAAAAATAGCAAGAAATATGTTGTGTGAAAAAAAATGGGAAATAATAAATCACAAATTAAGATATAGTCGTTTTTCTTAATTTTGTGCACATATGGGTATTGGTTTTGAGCTTACTAAATACATATGTGTAAGTCATGCACATAGGAATCATAAATACTGCTCATTTGAGGTTTATCAGAGTAAGTTATGTGCGTTTAGGGTAATAAAAACAAAACAACATGATATAACAATCACTTGTATCAGAAATAAATGATATTATCCAAAGGAAAATGTTGGTATCTGACAAAACTAAAGACCTTCCTTGTCAATTACTAATAATATATAAGGACTGTATCGTTAAGTATAAGGACAAAACAAACCTCGTCTAAATGTTGACATGTGCATAATTTTGTATTATTATGTTCCGAGAGTATGATCTTAAGGTATTGGTAAGTACTATTTGATATAAGAAGGTCTGATATTTTTTTTATTTTAGGGACTTTATGGTACTTTCATTAAGGTCTAGCAAATAAATTTCGGACAACCCCTATCTGGCTTAATTTGAGAATATTTCAATGACTCTTTGTACGATTTCAACAAACAAAGGTTAATATGCTGCCAAAATATATTCTTTAAGAGTCCTCTTCATGGTTTTTCTAATTGGGTACTTGTAGAATAAATGCGGCGAATTTATGTAATTTAAAAAAATGCAATTTTGAGCAACGTTCTGGATTGCCGTAAATTTTTGATGCTAGCAGGATGAGAGAAACAGATAAAAAAATTAGCCATAGGCCAAAGTCTAATTGACATTTATGGTGTTTGAACAGTGCTTAAACCAGATCGATATAAACAATGTATGATAGTCAAATTCGACATCAAAGTCGGAGTTAGAGTAAGCACCATGCCACATTCTCTAAATGGCCGCCATACACAGATCCTGAACTATATATTTTTTAAATAACAGTGGCTAGACTATGTCCAGATATTCTGCTTTGTGGATCATGTGTCGTTGAGGTTCGCACCATACAATTTTTTTTCGCAATCGTATCGTCTTTTACGCACTTTGTGAATTTTCTAGTAGCATTTGTCCGGAATCGTAATTGGTACTCGGGAGGATTAAGTCAATACTGTCTAAACCATATGCTTTACGTCGAGTTTCTAGGACAAAATGTGTACCTTATTATGTGCCTTATTAAGCCCATGGCTTGTTATAAGAAAAAAATATAATTTAGCAAATAAATACGGCTACTCAAAGTTGTCTTCATACTTAACGATACAGTCTTTATTTACGTACATACATACATATAATCACCCCGTATCCCATAAAGGGGTAGGCAGAGCACATTAACTACTCAAGTTTCAGTGCCACTCTTGGCTAAAAGGGGTTGAAAGGAAACGAAATATACATTTATAATAAAAAAAGAACTTAAAACTCGTTCTGACTAAATTCAACGTAATCGTCGTAATCTTAAAGGCAGCCATGTCCTATCAGCTGCAAAAGTGCATTGCGTATTAATCAATTAATTAATTCCTAATTTCTCCATGCACTTTTGCAGCTGATAGTACCTCTTGGCGCAGACTTTGAAGCGAAGCAATGACCTACTAACATCTTTTTTGGCATTCGCTACTGTTCCCAGAAGAACACGGCGTGGCAATCGAGAGGGTTCCATCCTGTGCATATACCCCATCAACGCAGTCGCCTCTATTTGAGAAGCACGGTCAGACTGGGTAGCGATTTCTAGAACTTTCTGGTTTGACGACCTGTGATGATATGCCCAACATCATACGCAGGCATCGCTTATAGAAGGAGATGCCGCGGTGTTTGACTTTGGCATACGTCTCGGCTTAACTAACTAACACCTTGGTCTTAGTAGTCAGGAGTATGTTTTGCCATACTCGAGCACTAAGCTTCCCAAAAGGGTAGCTGCCTTGCCGATGCAAATGTCAACCTCTCCCTAGAGCAAAATATTGTCGGTTATTGTCGTAAGGTGGTCTCCAACAGCGTGCCATCGAGTGGAATTTCTGCCTTGGAGATTGGACCCATCATTATATAGCTGAAGCTCACAGAGGTAGCAACAAAGGCTGCGTCATCGGCATAAAGTATTGGCATAAAGGCTGTCAATTAAAAGTTCCTCGCGTTTCTTCCGTGATTTGAGGAGTGATGTGTTGTACAACTTTGAACTTTCTATAGGCAGATCTTGTATGCAGATGAATACCAAAGCAGCAAAGACACACACGGTACACGGTAGGAGCTAAAACGCAGCCCTGTCGCACACCTCGGCATACACACCACCAGGGACTGAGGAGTCAAGGAAATCGCTGTGAATCCCCGCACCTGCGCCACCCTCTTGGAAACTGGCCTCTTGGAGGTTGAGGAGTTTACCACATATTTCAGCTTGGACCTTACTCGCGCCTGACGAGGATTCCATCCCGGGCTTGAGTTTGTGGTTTTCCTTCTCGAAGACAAGTGGCTCATCTCCCCTATAGCTATTAGCTGCTTCGTTTGTGAACTTAGTCGCCTTTTACAACACCCTCGTTCTTCTTACCAGGGTTGGTCCTACTCTTACGTCGGATATACTACACAGTATATGATACCTAACTACACCAATAAACAATTACTTTTAAAATAGTGTTAAAATAAGTCAGATATAAAGTTATCATAATTTATCAGTATCAAGAACGTTAGAATGAAGTGCAATTGCTACCCTCTTAGGCTCTTACTCTGTTAGAAAATGTTTTGCGATAAATGTGAAAAACTTGCCGAATAATCGACGACAAAAAAAAGTACTTTACAATATTAAACACAATAAGTATAACAGCTTTACGGTTAAAATATTTAGCTTTGAATATCAGAAAACAAAAAAATAAATTGAAAAATAAAGATATATAATAATAAATATGACCGAAACTCATAAGCACACTAAGCAACAATCCATACTAAATCCACACATGTGCAGTAGTTAATTATCAATTTCGTTTATTTTACTTGGTTACCAAAACCTATATGTGCTTGGAAGTACATGTGTATTTATTTTTGGGGCTAAAATCACAAATGTGTTTAGTTAAAACATGATCCAAGTAGAATTTGCGTATGCTGGTTTTTGCATTAGACGTGGAATACAATTTTAAAGGTAAATCTGCAAAAAACGAAAAATCGAAAAATGCACATAACGGAATTGGCAATCTCAACGACGTTATCAGGGTGAGTAGCCGAATGGCACAAACGCTCACGAAACGCTCACGAAACGAAACGCTCGTAGATATCTATCTCTATCGCTCTTGCGTATTGGTGCGACAGAGCTGGACTACCTTTTCGCGGCGTTTCGTTTTCGTTTCGCGTCGCTACGACACCTGATTTCGAAAAATACGTTCAAAGGTATTAATTAGTACATCCTGGTTACCGTAATTAAGGGTTAATTTGATATCAACTCGCGTGGCGTGGTGAGTGGTGACGTCATACAAAAGTTACTTCGTTGGGTTAGTATCGACTAGAGATGTGGTCTATCGATACAATTAGTTCGATAACAGACGTGAGCGGATTAAAATTAAAGCAATATAAATTAAAGCATATAAATAAACAAATAAATTACTTTTAATTTTTATTTTTATAGCGATAATATTGATAGAAAAATCGATTTTCAAAATGGTGGCAGACAAGCATACGGTCCGCCTTATGGAAAGCGGTCACCGTAACCTACGGACGATTGCAACTGAAGGAGTGTCACATGCGCGTTACCGACCCATTAAAAACTTGTACACTCCCTTTTGCTGTGTTAAGTACATCAAAAACACACTCAAACACAGACCATTTACATACTTGAAATTCCATCATGCACAGCCGTCACGCTGCGACAAGCTTATTAAGTACTAGTTTTTGCCCGCGACTTCGCTCGCGTTAGAAAGAGACAAAAAGTAGCCTATGTCACTCTCCATTCCTTCAACTATCTCCACTTAAAAAATCACGTCAATTCGTCGCTCCGTTTTGCCATGAAACCGTCTTTCATGGCAAAACGGAGCGACAAACAATATTTATAATATTAGTAAGGTCAGTGTGGGGAAGACCGTCTACCCGGGAAGACCGTCTATTGACTATAACTTTTGTGTTTATATATCTACGCCTCTCACACCTCTGGAGGTATAGCAGTTTTTCATCCTTAATCCATTGGTCTTCAATACATATCCCTAGGACGAACACTAGTTAACAATAAACTTGTTTCTCGTTTCGAACTCGAACATCGAGTTCAACATGGTTCCGCAAAAAAATAAAATAAAATAGAAGCAGTCGGAATATTTGTTTATCATATATGTAACGCAGTCATTTAATAACCGTTCTTTCTGACTAGTACTATTAATCTGCTCAAAACGCGCTCAATTTCGAGTTTTATGTTCTGAAATATGTAACTCAGAAATTGTGCCTAGTCAGAAAGTCCGGCATAAAAGAGAAAGGCAAGACCGGCATATGATAAACAAGGAGTTGCCAACCTTTTTTTAGGCTTTATTGGAAATAAGTCGAGTGTAAATAATATCAATATATATGTACGTTTTTGGCTTACGATAGTTGTACCGTTTTTGATTTTAACTTCGAAATACAGTTTTGATAATGATTCGTATGGTGTTACTAAAATCATTCGAAAGTATTAAGTAAAAATAAAATATATGTGACATGGTTGTGAAGAATGATAAGAGGTGAACAAAAGTAAGCCTACACTGCATTATTCATCATCATATTTAAGTTGGTAGAATTATCGTAAGCTCTACCCATTTTTTATTATTTTTGTTTTAGTATATTTAGATTGTGCAACATGCGGCGACAAATATTTCAAAAGAGAGTAGGGTCAAGTTGGTCATTGTTTTTATGTTCAGCATTATTCAACATATGGGTACCCTTTAAAAAGGTTTTGACACTTTTGACCGACTATTTTACGGCTAACCGACCGTTAATTGACATTGCTGGCTGTCACTTTGACAAAAAGTCGTCATGGGTGTCGTCAAATGCTGACTGTCATTTTGACACAAAAGTCTCCATGGGTGTCATCAATAGGTTTTCGGGGGTGGTAGCTCAGGTAGGTGGTAACTCTGGTAGTAACTATAGAAAAACCAAGCATTGCTAAGAAATGTTACCAAACCTATTCACGTATCTTAATATCCTATTACCTTTTTTTACTAAAAAAGTTTCAAAAACAGATAAGTAGTTGGAATTATATGAGCCTGTAATATCTTGACTAAATTGTATCGCAGGTGTTCGTTGGAAAAACAGTATTATGTAATATCTGGACCTGAAAAGAAAAGGTTATGAACCCCATCTACGGGACTTATGCCGGTCTTGCCTTATAAATAGAAAAATGCTTATATGTTCAAAATTTTAACGTTATTTTATTAATTATCTAGCACATTCTGCCCTATTATTACGTGAAATAACAATGATCATGATTTTGGAACCTAGTCTCATATGAAATTACGCGACAACAAGCACTAGACGGTCTTTCTGTACTCATCGCGGGAGGACGGTCAACCCGCCGAGCCTTACAAAATGTGATTTTTATGACTTAAAAGTACCTTATTTCACCAAAATATTATAAAAGCTTTGTAAAATATAATATTTGCTATCTCATAGGACCATGCGCATTACGCCAGACTACATTAATTATAGAGTTTTATCCGCTCAAACTTTATTTCAAATAAACTATGCCGGTCTTGCCCGCACTGACCTTATTTTCTATTTTATTGCTATTTTAACCAAAAAACTTGTTGAACGAACATGAAAACTGGTTGTATTTTCTCTCAGTGTACAAAGAATTTAGTAACGAAATTCGGTGATAGACGGTTTGGTGCAACCGACCCTTAATCAAAATCATAAAAAATTGTGATAGCAAGTTATCCGTAAAACCACAACTCGGACACTGGCAATCCAATATATGAAAGAGGCGCGTTCCTAGCACACAGTCTAAGCTCGTGTAGGTGAACGCGTACTATGCTTGTATGAGTGACATATGACAGGTCGACTGTTCACGTTTTTGGCAGGCGGTAACTGTGAGGTAACCGAGAGGGGGTGGGCGGCGCCTTCAGCGGGGAGCGGGAGTGGCCATACTGTACGATAGTACTGTGGTAAAACGTAGGCATACGCCGCCCGGGACTTTTTTGTAATAGACTTATAAAAGAGGTAAAATTTTGACTTAAACTTTGAATGATACTTTATGTAATTATCTTATACCTTTAGACGAGCAATTCTTGTACATTTATTAATTTATATATACCGGAAACCGCTCTAACGATTTCGCTGACATTTGTTATGTGGGGGTTTTCAGGGGTGAAAAATCGACCTAGCTTAGCCTTACGGCCCAGCCACGACATTGGTCTAAGCGCGACAGCGGTGAACGGCAGCTATACGTGCGAATGAAAAGTCCCATCTCTGTGTCTCGCTCTAATGTATGGTCGCCGCTCACCGCTGTCGCGCTTAGACCAATGTCGTGGCTGAGCCGTTAGGTCCCGGAAAACGCGAATTTTCGAGTTTTCATGAGTTTTTCTTTCGCGTTAGTAAACGCTAAATATGGTCGCTAATTTCGTCGTCCGCGCATCGGTGGCACGAAGCTCCATCGTAAGAGGGTCGGTCTAATATTCGCAGGCACATCGCAGGTGTCAGGGTTTCGAATCCCGGCCAAGAAATAAAGTTTTTTTGTATTTATAAGAGCTTTTTAGGGTTCCGTAGTCAACTAGGAACCCTTATAGTTTCGCCATGTCTGTCTGTCCGTCCGTCCGTCCGTCCGTCCGTCCGTCCGTCCGTCCGTCCGTCCGTCCGTCCGTCCGTCCGTCCGTCCGTCCGTCCGTCCGCGGATAATCTCAGTAACCGTAAGCACTAGAAAGCTGAAATTTGGTACCAATATGTATATCAATCACGCCGACAAAGTGCAAAAATAAAAAATGGAAAAAAATGTTTTATTAGGGTACCCCCCTACATGTAAAGTGGGGGCTGATATTTTTTTCATTCCAACCCCAACGTGTGATATATTGTTGGATAGGTATTTAAAAATGAATAAGGGTTTACTAAGATCGTTTTTTGATAATATTAATATTTTCGGAAATAATCGCTCCTAAAGGAAAAAAAAGTGCGTCCCCCCCCTCTAACTTTTGAACCATATGTTTAAAAAATATGAAAAAAATCACCAAAGTAGAACTTTGTAAAGACTTTCTAGGAAAATTGTTTTGAACTTGATAGGTTCAGCAGTTTTTGAGAAAAATACGAAAAACTACGGAACCCTACACTGAGCGTGGCCCGACACGCTCTTGGCCGGTTTTTTTTAATCTAAAGTGATATATCTATATATCACATCTATAGAACCTGTGTAAGGTTGAACCTGTGTGAGGTGAAGTTGATCTGTGTAAGGTGTTCCCAATATTTATTTATTTTTTATTTATAGAACCGAGCGAAGCTCGGTCGCCCTGGTACTGAAGTGTTTTAAGCGTGAACTTAGTAGATTTAGAATTGTTTTTCAACTTGTAGGTACTGTAATATGTAGATCAATTTCAAAATTTCTGCGAAATACCATAGAAATTATTTATAAACAGTAAATTACCTACTGGACAAGTGGGGTGGACATAGTCCCAACGGGGAAACCGTGATTGTGTTCAAAACCTGTTTTCCTGGTAATGACTGTTTAGTATGCTTCATGCATACATTTACGTTGGGATTTAAAGGGATATACCAAAGAGGATCGGGTATATAGAAAACTAGCTTTTGCCCGCGGCTTCGCTCGCGTTAGAAAGAGACAAAACCGGTCAAGAGCGTGTATGGCCACGCTCAGTATAGGGTTCCGTAGTTTTCCGTATTTTTCTCAAAAACTACTGAACCTATCAAGTTCTAAACAATTTTCCTAGAAAGTCTTTGCAAAGTTCTACTTTTGTGATTTTTTTCATATTTTTTAAACATATGGTTCAAAAGTTAGAGGGGGGGACACACACTTTTTTTTCCTTTAGGAGCGATTATTTCCGAAAATATTAATATGATCAAAAAACGATTTTCGTAAACTCTTATTCAATTTTAAATACCTATCCAACAATCACACGTTGAAATTGGAATGAAAAAAAAATCAGTCCCCCCAGTACCCCCCCGTACCCTAATAAAACATTTTTTTCCATTTTTTATTTTTGCACTTTGTCGGCGTGATTGATATACGTATTGGGACCAAATTTCAGCTTTCTAGTGTTAACGGTTACTGAGATTATCCGCGGACGGACGGACGGACGGACGGACAGACAAACATGGCGAAACTATAAGGTTCCTAGTTGACTACGGAACCCTAAAAAGTAGCCTATGTCCATCCCATCAACTATCTCCACTTAAAAAATCACGTCAATTCGTTGCTCCATTTTGCCGTGAAAGACGGACAAACAAACAGACACACACACTTTCCCATTTATGATTTATAATATTAGTATGGAGTAGTGCATAGACTGCCATCTCTCGACACAGTATTAAAACTTTTGAACCTCAGTTTTGACAATTTGGATATTGTTAAATTTTAAGTTTTAAGCCTCCGTCGACAGTCGGTAGTCTTTGCACTGTGAGTTCACATTATACTTCTGACAGTTAATTATCTATACACTCGACCCTCTTTGTGCAGTATCATAATTTATTTATCACTGTCCAAATTATTTGAATAGGTAGCAAACATGTTAAGGGGCTGACAACACCCAACTGCGCAAAATTGATGTCACTCGCGCAGTTTTTTAAGACAAACTATAAATAAGGCAAGTAAATTATTCATTATATTTCAACGAACATGGTCGTACTCGATACACGATTTAACGAAATCGGCTCGATAGAAAAAAATTGCAAAGATTGGTCTCGAGTTCGTCATTTAACGGTTCTATGTCGTTCAATTATTCACTAAGTTGTCTTTAATTAAAATTAAAATAACAAAAATATACATATATGAAACACTAACGAAATATATTGCACAAATAATGCATCTTTCTATTTTATTTTAATATTTTTCCGTAATTTTCGTACCTAGCCCTGTTTTAGTGACATCGCGGTCTCACTTACTCCCATGAGAATAGACAGTGTACGCTAGCGTCAAGGTCATTGGGTGTTGTCAGCGTCTTAAGGTATTGGTAGGCGATGTAACTACCAACCTCCGTGCTGCGAGCGTGCTGGCAGTCTGGCCGTTACGGATACCGCTTCCAGCGCGCGTCTTTTGTTTTTGTACAGATTTTTTTCTCTCTCGAATTGTCAATGAGGCACAAATGTTTCTTTTGCACATACTTAAAATAAATAATAATGTGTAAATAACTAGCTTTTTGTATATTATTTTTGTCTTATTCTGTGTGTGTTGTGTACAGCCGCCCTGTTTTAGTGGCATCGCGGTTTCACTTACTCCCATGAGAATAGACAGTGTACCTACGCTAGCGTCAAGGTCATTGGGTGTTGTCAGCGTCTTAAGGTATTGGTAGGCGATGGAACTACCAACCTCCGTGCTGCGAGCGTGCTGGCAGCCTGGCCGTTACGGATACCGCTTCCAGCGCGCGTCTTTTGTTTTTTAACCCCCGACGCAAAAACGACGGGGAGTTTGACGTGTCTGTCTGTGTGTATGTCTGTCTGTCTGTATGTCTGTCTATTTGTCTGTCTGTCTGTGTGTATGTCTGTCTGTGGCATCGTAGCTCTCGAACGGATGAACCGATTTTGATTTAGTTTTTTTTTGTCTGAAAGCTGAGTTAGTCGGGAGTGTTCTTAGCCATCTTTAATGAAAATCGGTCCACTAGGTCGCGGTCGGGGGTTTTTTCAAAATTTTAATTTTGTGGTTAGGTTATGTACAGATTTTTTTTCTCTTAGAATTGTCAATGAGGCACAAATGTTTCTTTTGCACATAATTTTGTAAATAATATTGTGTAAATAGCTAGTTTTATGTATATTATTTTTGTCTTATTCTGTGTGTGTTGTGAACATAGATGTATTATACTGTACAGTCAAATATTTTAAGCGTTTCATTCATCTATGGTGGCCCGACAGTTTACCAGTATAATTATTATTTGACGTGAACGGCCAGGAAACGGGAAAATTTCTCAGAGGGTAAGTATTGCTGGCATTTTTCCTCCTTTCATATAAATATTGCAGATTTCTCGCAATTTTGTATAAAATAATAATGAATAAAAACTTAACTGAAATTGATTCTTCGCCCAGTGAAATGAAATGCCTTTTTTAAAGCATGCATGTAATTTGTAATATTACTAATATTCAAATATTGTAATGTTCGTTTTCCAGTTTTAATTTTACTCCCCGTTTTAATATAGCACAGAGCTATATTAAATTGAAATTTTCAGTATATTGAAAATGGTTTTGCTTCGCTGGACGAAAATAAATCTGTTTGTTGGTGTATGTATGGAGAGACGAGCAGCGACTTTAAATATGAGATTATTAATACCTACAGTTTGTAAGTACAGTCAACCAATTGACAACATTTCAAAATTTTCAATGTCCCTAAATCGAAAACCATTTCGAGATATACGCCTGTAGATCACAAAAATATATTTTTGGAAACGGATTAATATTTTTTTCCCGACGTTTCGTTTCGTGTTGACGTTTTATTTCATGAGTAACTATCGCGGTAACCGAAGACAATATTATATTTTTTAATATATTTTTTCCTTATTTTTAGTAAAAAAATCTTAAAAATAGTTAAAAGGGGAAGTGACGTTACGTAGCTGAGTCAGACTATTCAGAGCTGCCACTATAACCAAAAAAATCTTCCGGTTAGGATGTCACTTGAGTTTGACTGTGACACTTATCATCGCTAGTAGTATGGAGATTAGAGGTAAGGAGCGGAAGCTTTAAGTTTCAGAAGTGCAGATATAAAACCAGTTGGCGCTTCAACTGCAGGTACATAAGGGTTTGACATGTCATTTTCGACTGGTCTACTTTGACAGATTTCTCTCCTTATACTTCTATATTCCATAGCTCATATTTGTTGACAGTGACACTTGACAGGCAGACATCTCGGACTGTTTAAGCTGACTGTTAAAACTTTTTTTTGGAATGATTTTGTCGTTTTCTTAGGTGTATGAAACAACACATGTGACGTCAAAAAGCTTTGTCTTGACGTTTGTAACTTACGCTCTTTCTGTTCGAAGTAGTAATAAAAAGGGATTTTCGCATTAAAATAGCAGTTTTGGACTTGGGAAAAATAAAAAAATACGTGTATCTTTAAATATTGAGTTCTTTCAAACCAAACAATAAAAAGTAGTAGTCGAAAATATGGAATGTTGTCAATTGGAACTGTAGAACTATGTCACAGTGACTTTATAAATCAGATTGTAAGAAAACACTTACTGCTTGTCATTTTGACATGGTTGTAGAGTGGCCTAGAGTTCCAATTGGTTGACTGTACGGGCGATAGATATAACCAATGGAATAAAAATGTGTCCCAGAATTTCACATTTGTTACCTCATACAATTGTAAGAGCTTGACGCCTTTGACGAGGACTGGTGGGAGACTTCAGGGGATAGGGATGCGTGGAGGAATTTGAGGGAGGCCTTTGCCCAACAGTAGGACAATACGGGCTCTTAATAAAAATACCTCATACAAACTATTTTGAAAATGGTAAAACAATAAGAAAAATTGTATGGAACATTTTTTACCTTTTAATATTGAAAAAGCTAGTGATTCTCAGTAAAAATAACATTAAAAAAATGTCACAGAAAAAGTGGACAAAGGAAAAAAAGCTCTTATCTGTGAAACACCGCAGGCCCCGTACCCGAATGGCATTTCTGCGACGCGAAACGAAAACGAAACGCCACGAAAGGTAGTCTGGCTCTGTCGCGCCAATACGCAAGAGCTATAGAGATATATATCTACGAGCGTTTCATTTCGTGAGCGTTTGTGCATTCAGCTACGCACTCTGTACGGTATAATGTGTGTATTCTCCACGCAAAATAAATAAATAAATATTGGGGACACCTTACACAGATCAACTTAGCCCCAAACTAAGCAAAGCTTGTCCTATGAGTGCTAAGCGACGATATACATACTTAAATAGATAAATACATACTTAACCCTTAAATGCATGAATTTTTCTTTTAACGAGATATTAATATATGTGATAGACAATGGTTTTCTGACTCTGGGAAAAATAATAAAAAAAATATTTAAGATCGATTTTTATACTAAATCAGTGTTAGAACTTAAATAGGCCAAATCTTATTTATATAAATATTATCGTAATTGGTAAGTTTTGTTTAAAAAAAATGACTTCTATTAAAAAGTTACACTATTTGTGGAACCTCTATGATAAAATGTTTAAACATAAACTAATTACCAACTCCGAAAAAATCAGCCTAAATCACATACTAAAAATCGCCATCGTCCTGTTTTTTCACACTTTTCCGCCATTTCATCTTAATCCTTAAATAATAAATAGTAAATCATTATATTATTTAATTTATTTAATTGTTTATTAAATAATAATAAATAATGAATAATAATTAAGCAATAAATGTGATTTTGGATAGCTACATATCGAACCACGGGCCATCAAATATATGATGCATATATACATCACCATGTTTTTAAGGGTTAAATAGATAAAATAGTGCGTCCCGATGAAATAACGAAGTTTCACAACTTGCCCGTCGGCAAATTCTTTGCCAGCAACCTGCTCAAGACTTTTATTAGTAGTTAAACAGAACTCCTAGAAATCCCTCTCCAGGTTTCGTCTTTAACGAGCAGAGTGCACTGCAAAGGGATTGCAATATTGAAATAATCAAACCATTTCGTTCTATAACGTCTTATAGACTTATACAGAGTGGCTTGAGGATAGCAGTTTGTTTGAGGTAGCTACATCGTCCCGGTGCCTGCGACCACATTTCAAAATTTTTACGACCTTAATGGGGAAAAAACAAAGTCTCCAAAATGACAAAAAGTCTCCTTTAAAACCTTTTTTGGAAGATGCATTATACTCGTGGCCACATCTCCACAAAATTACCATACGAATAATGTTCGCGTGTCCCTTCCGACTTATTGTTGTTCGCTTGTCCCTTTCACAAGCGAACTTTATTTATATTTAGTGAACGTTTATGAATAAGGGGTTAAAGTTAAAATGTACAATCTAGATATTTAGTTAATTAGTTTAATTTAGGTAAGGCATGTTACTGTAACCAGGTTTTTAAATAAAATAAATAAATAATAAATATTATAGGACATTCTTACACAGATTGACTGAGGCTCACGGTAAGCACAAGAAGGCTTGTGTTGTGGGTACTCAGACAACGATATATATACAACGTGTTTCCGGTATCACTCAAAACCTCAGACACCCCAACTGACTTTTATTTTTTTAAATTCATCTAGAGTATTCATCTTTTAATCTGATGGTTACTTTTTTTTAAATTTAATTTTTAATTTTCTGTACAGCTCTACTTGACTTTTAGCTCTACACTCAATACAATAATTGCTAACTACCATCATAAATCATAAAACTCTTTATTTGTGTACGTTACTGCAACGACATAAGGTTTACCAATAGACAGCTAAGATGTCACTGTAAAACACTTTAAAGCTTTGTCACAGTTAACTTCAAATTGGACAGGTAATCGCAGTAAGCAAATTTTAAACCCAATATTCAAAATGACAAGGTTGTAATTAGGTACGAGTTTAATTTGTTATGACTTATGATAAACATTAAAATTAAACTGACAAACAACGTCAAACTCGTAGCGGAAAAAATAATCGTCCAAGTAACCAGCCATTATTAATACCCCTAAATACTGAAAAAGGTAAACAACCTCTAGCAATGCGATATACACAATGTTGTATTACGAGTACAATAGAATAGGCACGTAAAAAATAACTAATAATACTAATTTAAATAAAAATATTACCCCCATCAAGATATAGCTCAATCGATTCTACTCTCGATTCTGAACAAACTGTTTTCAGGTTTTTAGTGTTAAGTGAAACACGGTGTATAATATAAATACTTATATACATAGACAACATCCATGACTCAGGAACAAATATCTGTGCTCATCACATAAATAAATGCCCTTACCGGGATTCGAACCCAGGACCGCGGCGTAGAAGGCAGGGTCACTACCAACTGCGCCAAACCGGTCGTCAATATTCGGTTTTTATTAATTACTTACTGTATTATAACACTTTAAGTTCTCGCGCTTTGTACACATATTTAAAGTCACACACAGGTCGAACGCGATTAATTAACATTATTTTTACCTTTTTTCCCAACGTTTCGGCCAGGTTGCACTGGCCGTGGTCGCGGAAGACTGACGTCCCAGCAAAGTGTCACCGGAGATGTAAACAACACAAAACTACCCGATATTAATTTATATAAATGTTCGGGGTAGACAAATAAATATAATCTACCCGCTTTTAGTTATTGTTTATTTCCCACCGCACGACACACAGCACTCACAACATCCGCGCACTGGTCCGAAGATAGATCTTTTGGTTTGAACATTTGAATCACTGGTCCCCATGTTGGCGATAATCTATACCCGTCTTCCCTGTTAAAGTTTTTAGGATATTTTTTAATTTCGATCGCCTCCCTCACAATCCGGGGATAATAGTGTCGCTCGGTGGAAAGAACTTTGGGTTTGTGTAGCTCAATCCAGTGATTCGTTTCCGCAGTAAGCAAGTGCTCGGCGATTGCAGATTTGTGTACATGGCGATTTTTGACTTTAAATATACTTACTGTATTGTACGTGTACATGTAAAGATTGAGGACAATATCTCATTTAGTCATATACCAAAATATTAACTTTTTAAAGTTATCCTGTATTGCAAGCTCTTACTGCCTTTTGAACTTAAAGTAAAGTAAGTTCCAAGTCGATATTCAATCCGATACTTGGAGTAAAAGTCCTTGAGTTCTGTTCCTTTGCAGACTACTAACAGTTTGTGCATTTATGTCGGTAACTAGAAATGGTTCGGTTGAGAAGATAAATCAAGAGTTGGGTTGACCATTTTTGATATCGATATACCCATGACGTCTTAGCGGCAACAAGATGGCGCTCGCCGCTGCGTTTAATCAGGGGCGGCTCACTCCGCGATTCTATCGCCGCGCTACAAGTACATCCTGGCGGCCGCGAGTTCGCGGCCTACTCAGGGGTGGCGCGCGTTCTCACGGAATGCACGTTCGCACTTTCTATTGTTACTTTACGTCGCGAGGTTTTTTTAAGCGATGTCCGCGTGTGGAATGGCTAATACTTAGTTAAATAGACATATTGAATAAAATAAATACCATAGGACATTCTTACACAGATCTACTACTTACTGATTGTCCCACAGAAAAGTTCAATAAGGCTTGTGATGTTGGAACTTGAACAAAAATATATAAATACAGTATATATACCTAGAAAGTAACCAAGACTTGAATATAATAGTATAACATTTTATGTGAGTATTAATTCGTTTGAATCATAGGTAACCCTATCGCCGGGCGCCGCGCACGTGCGGCTCGTTTCTTTGTAAGAATTTTGTAGGTATTTAAAAAGGCGGCATTTCGTGAACATCAAAGCAGTGGGCCTTCTGTACTTGTACTATTATATATTCTGTGGTTTAATTTTAGTTTTATCTTTGCGCTGCGTTCACTGTGTCACAGGTCCGCGTCGTACATCTGCGTTCGTGACCAACAAAATGGTCCCGACGGAAGACCAGCGCTGACCCTCGGGTTAGCATTTTATGCTGAGTCGGGACCATTTCGTGGTAACTTACTCGTATATGTTTTATTTCTTTTATTTGCTGTTTCTGTTTTCTTACTTGTGTATTTTGTAGTTATCACGAATAAATAATTGATTGATTGATGATTGATTGATAATTACCGCAAATACATATTATAAAACTAGCGCAGCTCACAGGGAGTAAGGAAGAATCTTACAATATAGAAAGAAAGAAAGAAAAAGACATTTATTCAGTACAGCACACATACACAAGACAAAATGGTAAAAAAAAAAGAAACAGATAATAAAAACAAATACACAAAAACACCCTAAGAAAATTATACCTATACACACAAACTGAGAATTACACTTGCAGCAAACTGAGAATTACCTTGTGTGCAGTAAGGAGAAGTTTGCAATAGCGCAAGGAAGACACTTACAACTACGGAAGAGAGAATCTTACAATATGTAAGGAAGTGGGTTACAATGTGGTACAACTTACGTGTAGGTTGTGGAAACGCCGGGGCGCACATAGCGCAGCTCTAAAGAGAGCTAATTCACAATAGTGCAAGGAAAAAACTTACAACATGGAAGGAAGAATCTTACAATATGTAAGGAAGTGTCAATGTGGTACAACTTACGTGTAGGTTGTGGAAACGCCGGGGCGCACATAGCGCAGCTCTAAAGAGAGCTCAATTCACAATAGTGCAAGGAAAAAACTTACAACATGGAAGGAAGAATCTTACAATATGTAAGGAAGTTTCAATGTGGTACAACTTACGTGTAGGTTGTGGAAACGCCGGGGTGCACATAGCGCATCTCTAAAAAGAGTTCTGTTCACAATAGTGCAAGGAAAAAAACTTACAATATGGAAGGAAGAATCTTACAATATGTAAGGAAGTGTCAATGTGGTACAACTTACGTGTAGGTTGTGGAATCGCCTGGGCGCACAGAGCGCAGGTCTAAAGAGAGTTCTGTTCACAATAGTGCAAGGAAAAAACTTACAACATGAAAGGAAGAATCTTACAATATGTAAGGAAGTGTCAATGTGGTACCTACAACTTACGTGTAGGTTGTGGAATCGCCTGGGCGCACAGAGCGCAGCTCTAAAGAGAGTCCTGTTCACAATAGCGCAAGGAAGAAACTAACAACACGGAGGGAAGAATGTTAGAATATGTAAACAAGTGTCAATGTGGTATAACTTACGTGTAGGTTGTGGAAACGCCGTGGCGCACATAGCGCGGCTACAGGCGGGGGGAGGGTGCTTATGCACCCCGCCCCGCACCCCTCCGGCTCGTCTGAGGGCGAGCCTAGTGAGTATAGGTTCACGGTGGTGTCTGTGAACAAAACAAATTTCATTAGTGCGTGATGTGGGAACTATCCTGGCAAGGTCGCCATGTGACTAAGGAGAACACGCTTGTATCGAAAATAGGTTTATTTTGTCTAATGCTACAAACTATCTATTTATGTATAGGGCGGGGTGAAGCAGTGTGAGGTGTTGCACTCACAGTACAAGTGTAATGCAATAGCTATAGAACTTACGAAAAAAATAAAAAAAACTCCTGACATAGTGGACCGATTTCCATCAATCATGGCTAAGAACACTTTCGACTCAGCTTTTAAACAAAAAAAAAAGGTAAATCTAAATCGGTTCATCCTTTCGAGAGATCTCGCCTTAATGGAAACAGGCAAAGTGGGACGTTTTACTAAACACACTCACATATATCGCGTGTATCCGCATTGTCTTGAGAAATATTGATAGTATCAAATATCCGTGTGTATCTAATTTCTAATTATGGAGAGCTACCATATTAATGCATGATAATAATGAAATAAGCGTATATAAAGGCTTCGATATCAAAGGCTATTATCTATTCAAAGAACTTAAGACGAAATGAGAAGTACTGAAAATCGGAGAAAACCTTTTCCTCCCAATATTTTACATTCTTGGATTTTTTTTTACGAGATGTATTTTAGTCTATGGTCCTATGCTGATATTCTTTCATTATTAGTTCTGGAACAGATGGTACAAAGCGCGCGACAACGGAAGTCGAGTTTTAAGTTTTTTATCGGCGTTTTTATGTGTTCGAATTATGGAGTGGAGCAATGATATGATTCAAAGCTTTATTGAATTATAGTACTGAGTTGGACAAAATTCTTCATACACCGACATAAAAAATAAACTTTCTACTTATCATAATTTCTCTACCCTTAAACTTAACATCACAGCTGCATGCTGCAGCCTACCGCTTGCTGACCCGTTCGTTCTGCCGCTCGACACCAAGTCACCGCCTCTTCTAAACCTAACGACGTTTTCGCCAGCAGCTTCTCCCTCATTTGTACGTCTTTTAAACCACGTATAAGTTGCGTTAATATTAGGCTATTTTTCAAACTGTCAAAACTACAATTTTTGCTTTTCACTTTTAACACCCCTAAAAACTTATCAAAAGTCATGTCATTTCGATACGTCTCAAAAAACATATGTCTTTCATAATTGACGTTTTTTAGAGGATCACAATAATCACTAAATTTTTTGCACAAAACGTCATAACTAGATTTTTCCGATTCGGCAACATCTAACTCCTCATAGATTTCCCGGCCATATTTTCCTATGACATGCATAAATAATGCGCATTTCTCTGCGTCGGTAACCGATGCCTTGTCTGAGGCAATCAAGAAATAGTCAAACGACATTTTCCATTCACGCCAATTGGTAGCCATATTGCCTTCCTGTTGCAACGGCGCTGGCTGCTGAATTGCCGCGTACACGCCGACCTTTTTGTCACCCTTTCTTATATACTTTACTCGACGTTAGTCTCGCAAACAATAAATACATAATATAATCACTTTTATGCACCAAAACACACTTTAAAACCACACCTGACACCATGTAGTATGGAGCGAGATGTAAATCAAACAGCTGATGGCGTATGACTGGTTTATTAACTATCGTGCATTTACCCAAGTACCCACATTATGTTTATAAGTATACCCACTACAGTTGTGTTGAAAACTTTTGGCTAATTTCATGGCGTACAACATACAGACAACAATATATCAATGATTGTACAATTATTGTTTTACATGGGTATAAATATAAATATTAGTACTTTTGGCTCTGGACAAATTTGATCATACAGTAATTAAAATACGAATGAAATGCAATGTATTAGTGTGTATGGCTTTCATCTGCTTTAGATATGGCTGCTTGTCTCGGAGGAACATTTTCAGGTACAAACTGAAGGTATTTATCTAACCCAAGCTTTTTCCTGTGTGCCTACTAAAGTAGGCAAAGTGGGTATAATTCAGAATAACATTTGATATTTTCTTTGTTTTTCCAAAAACTTCCTTAAATTTTGGCTAGGATTGATAACATGAGACTATGTCAGCCATTGAAGCTACTTAATCCTATGAATCACAACGAACGCATGAAATAGACATACTAGTATTTTCTTTCAGTCATCTTTTCATATACATATATTCAGACGGGCGATGGCTGAAAGATAATACCAGTATGTATATCTCATGCGTTTGTTATGATTAATAGGAATGAAAAGCTTGAATGGCTAACATAGTCTCATGTAATCAATCCAAGCCAAAATTTAAGGAAGTTTTTGGAAAATAAAGAAAATATCAAATGTCATTCTGAATTATACCCACTTTGCCTACTTCAGTAGACACACAGGAAAAAGCTTGGGTTAGATATATACTTTCAGTTTCTAACATAAAATGTTCCTCCGAGACAATCAGCGATATCTAAAGCAGATGACAGCCATACACACTACTACATTGCATTTCATTCGTATTTTAATTACTGTATGATCAAATTCGTCCAGAGCCAAAAGTACTGATATTTATATTTATACTCATGTAAAAAAATAATTGTACGATCATTGATATGTTATTGTCTGTATGTTGTACGCCATGAAATTAGTTAAAAGTTTTCCAATACAACTGTGATGTTAAGTTTAAGGGTAAAGAAATTATTATGATAGAAAGTTTATTTTATATGTCGGTGTATGAAGAATTTTGTCCAGTAAGTACGTATGAAGAGGAACCATCAATATGGAACCCAAAACATCTAGGGCACAAAAATCGCAACAATGTCCACGATGCGTGCACGATGCTGGACACGAATCCACCATCGTCTTCTTCGTCTTTCTTTTTGTAGTAAATGTTCACTACCAAGCAAAATAACAGTAGCTGCTGCTGCAGCAAGGCGTTTTTAGGGTTCCGTAGTCAACTAGGAACCCTTATAGTTTCGCCATGTCTGTCTGTCCGTCCGTCCGTCCGTCCGTCCGCGGATAATCTCAGTAACCGTTAGCACTAGAAAGCTGAAATTTGGTACCAATATGTAAATGAATCACGCCGACAAAGTGCAAAAATAAAAAATGGAAAAAAATGTTTTATTAGGGTACCCCCCCTACATGTAAAGTGGGGGCTGAATTTTTTTTCATTCCAACCCTAACGTGTGATATATTGTTGGATAGGTATTTAAAAATGAATGAGGGTTTGCTATAAGGTAAGTTCTTACTCAGAATTACGAGCACTTTATATCTCAATTATAATTCCAAAACCTTGAGATAATTACGATTTTATTTAAAGAAAAATAATATTGCTTAAATTTTAATTAATTTATTATTCACTTTCAAATTTTGCATGATACGAGAAAGTTGTGTGTGGGAATAAATGGTTTTATTATTATTATATCTCAATAGGACAAGAAAGTGTCTCAGCATTTTCATACTTTATTGTTACCCATACAAACTACTTATATGGCAAAATGGTAACACAGTAGGAAATAAATGTATAGGTCACTACCTACGTGCTACGCGCTATGCGTCATTGAAAAAAACTAGTGATTCTGAGTAGAAATAACATTAAAATATCAAAAATGTCACCTTTTAAAAAAGTTGACAAATCATCATGCTTAGCCGTTAGGTATTATATAAAAATACATCAAACTGAGTAAAAATATTTTCCATACCTACATGTCAATTACATAGAGCATAATCTAACCACAAAATTAAAATTTTGAAAAAACACCGACATAGTGGACCGATTTTCACGAAACATGGATAAGAACACTCAGCTTTCAAACAAAAAAAAACTAAATGTAAATCGGTTCATCCGTTCGGGAGCTACGATGCCACAGACAGACACACACACAGACATACACACAAACAAACAGACAGACAGACAGACTTCAAACTTATAACACCCCGTCGTTTTTGCGTCGGGGGTAAAAATGAGGACATACTAGAGGTATATTCGATCGTCTCTCCTCTTAACATTCACTTTGTGTTTCGCTGGCTAGCTGTTGTCTATTTTCAGCGGGACACGGCTGAAGGGGCGAGCTGGTTTCGACTGCGCCCATGCATCTCAATTGTCCAGAAAGTTCATTCGAAGATCATTTTGCTTATAATAATCTGAGTAATCACAGTGAACGGTTTGACAGTATTTCAGCTAACATGTAGAGAGACTTGCTAGCTTCGTCGGTCAGGCTTCGTCTTGGACAGAACGCGGATAGTTCAGCGTTTCTTGTATGTAACTCCGAGCACCCTAACCATCGGCAGCGTAGGCCATGCACTGGCCGACTAGGTGTGGCACTTTGGATTACGTTTTTATAATAAATTAATGATAGATTGTATTGTTTTGGTAATATAATTATTTTCTACTCTTATACTACTCGTTTGGTACTCGTATAAACCTAAACTGAGATAATAAATTAATAAAAAGAAATAATTAGTGAAACTCTGACATAAGTAATAATTAATGAGACTATGCGTTTTCACATTATCCGATCCGATATCGGATGTAGGACTGATACCCCATATTACAGGTGCTATCTTGGATTTTTTCCATTTAAATCCTTCCGACATCCGATATCGGATCGGATAATGTGAAAACGGACTAAGACAATAGATACTTGGTTAGTGTTATATATGCCTATGTATATCCCACCAAAAACATTCTGTAAAAAATAGCCGTCTCGATGGAACTGCTTGTTTATCTCTAAAAAGTAATGAAATCTACATAAAGTTCCTTACTGCGATTTCTTTATTATTATAGTTAACTAGCCTTTGCTGCGGCTTCGCTCGCGTTAAATTCGAAAATCTCTCCACAAACTTCTATCCTCCATTCTAAGGAAGTGGGGGGATATAAAAAGAGACAAAAAGTAGCCTATGTCACTTTCCATCCCTTCAACTATCTCCACTTAAAAAATTACGTCAATACGTCGCTCCGTTTTGCCGTGAAAGATGGACAAACAAACAGACACACACACATTCCCATTTATAATATTAGTATGGATGTTGTGTGACTTGGCCGTTGAAGTGTAGTGGTGCTGGCGACAGATTGGTGCAATGGTGTCATGGAGCACCTGGTTATAAACTTCTTTATACCCTTGTGTATAAACAAGTTTATAAGTTTCATATTCGATGGTCCGAGCTAAGGTTCGTAAAGCCATGAAGCCAAGCTGATAATTATTGACGCTAAACGCCGATCGAAACGCAGTCTGAAGTGGGTGATAGACGTACGATACGAGCAAGTATGCGTACTTATGGCTCGACGACCTTTTTCGATTGTGTGTCACCGTAAGTACGCGTAAAAACCGCCGCGCATAGTAGTCGACCATCCAACGCGTACTTGCTCGTACGCCTATCACCCACTTGACGTCGCGCCAACACTTTATGGAAAAAGCGGGTTTTCGACAACTACCAATAAGATTTTAGACATTCAAAAATCTTCAATAATACTCAACTGTTTCGGTCGCACTCGTTCAAATATAGGGGAATATATTGGTGTGAGCGAGACGGTCAGGAGCTTTGTGTTAGCTTCACAGTAACGTCCAATTTACGTTTTCCGTATTGTTATAGAAATGATTTATTATTGTAAGAAATGTCACAAGAAAACGAGGGAGTATATCGACATGACAAATGATAAAGAAATATTTGTTTTATCCGTTTCTTGGACCTTTATTTTTTTTGAGGAAGCGGTTAGGATAAATTGGTAAAAAAAGGCGTTATTTGGTGACCTTGTCATCATCCTCCGTGCGTTATCCCGGCATTTTGCCACGGCTCATGGGGTCCGCTTTGACAACTAATCACAAGATTTGGCGTATAGGCACCAGTTTTTACGAAAGCGGCTGCCATCTGACCTTCTAACCCAAAGGGTAAACTAGACCTTATTGGAATTAGTCCGGTATCCTCACGATGTTTTCCTTCACCGAAAAGCGACTGGCAAATATCAAATGACATTTCGCACATAAATTCCGAAAAACTCATTGGTGCGAGCCGGGGTTCGAACCCGCGACCTCCGGAACGAAAGTCGTACGTACTTACACTTACTGCTACCACGTGACCTTGTACTAAAAGATAATCGAGTATATTAAGGAATTACTGTCAAAGTAAGATGCTAATATTGACATCTGTCAACACAGAATTAAAACTTTTGTTCCTCAGATTTGACAATTAGGCCTATACTCTTAACTATTAGTTGTAGCTCATACATACATACATACGCCTGCATTCTATAAAGGGGTAGGCAGAGCACATAAAACTACTCAAGTTTTAGTGCCACGTCTTGGCAAATAAGGGGTTGCAAGCAATCGAAAAATGTGACATTGCTGTGATAAGTTGCCAGCCTCTCGCCGACGCCGCAATTTAGTTAACCCATAAAATAACTAATATATCACCAACTTACTTATGAAGAATCATAATATATCTAAAATAAAACTTTTAAAACCGGCTAAGAGCGTGTCGGACCACGCTCAGTGTAGGACGCTCAGTATAGGGTTCCGTAGTTTCACGTATTTTTTTCAAGAACTGTTCAACCTATCAAGTCAAAAATATTTTTCCTAAAAAGTCTTTACAAAGTTTTTTAAAGTTATGGTTGAAAAGTTAAAGTGGGGGAGGGGGGGGGGGAATTTTTTTACTTTTGGAGCAATCAACAATATCAAAAAATGTTTTTAAATACCTATCCAACAATATATCACACGTTAGGGTTGAAACGAAAAATAAATCACTCCCCACTTTCCGTGTCGGGGGTGGGGGGTACCCTAATAAATCATTTTTTCCACTTTTTATTTTACCACTTAGTCGGCGTGATTGATATACACATTGGTACCAAATTTCAGTTTTCTTGCTAACGGTCTCTGAGATTATCCGCGGACGGAACGACAGACGTACAGACATGGCGTAACTATAAAGGTCCCAAGTTGACTACGGAGCCCTAAAAAGGGCCTTCAACTAAAAAAACTAATTTAATATCAAGCCTAAATGTGATAGACGTGCAAACTTTTTCCTTCAGTTGCCTTTTAATCCTGATAAGTTAAAAAAAATCCAATTACATACACACTTACGTCTTTTCGGTACTAAGATGAAATCTTCGCTTAAATCTGTATAATGTATACGTTGAACTTTAAGTAAATGGAAGCAAGGTGTAAAATCGTGTGAATATTAATGTCCTCAAGGATATATTTTATTATTTAACAACCTCCTCAGAACTGTTCGTGGACCTTAAAGTGAAGACTTAAGATATGTAATCGGCCGTTAAAGTGTTGTTGTAAGTACGTTTTTAGACTTTAAGTGTATGGGTGTAGGGTGGTAATATTAATGGCGGGGTAGATTTATTTTATTATTTAAGTAAGGACGAGCGAATAAGTGTTATCTGCAATCTGGGGCGGTAATGGTGCGACCCTCGTCAGGGTCGTAAAACGACTAGTGACGCGTTTGCAGGTCTCGATAGTCCTGGATCTTTAGACGAGTCCTGGAAGGGACTGCTGGATCTCAAGAAGAGTATAGGATCTAGAGATTCGAATGTCGAGGCACTTTGTTCGGTCCTTGTTTGTATATGTTCTTTCGACTCTTGGAGACCATGAACATCTCCAAAAAAAGTAGGTAGATTAGGTATATTTATTTTCTCTAGTGTGACTGCAAGAGTCTTTTACAACTCTTAAAGTTATTTTAGTTATCTTTTATTTGTAGGTATCAGTCTGTATTTTTTTTATCATGTTTAATTTTTTTTTTTATGTTCTTTGACATTTAGAGACTATACATCTCTAACATATCTTATTAATCATAATAGTAACGTTGTACTTTAGTTGAATTCATACTACCTTTTTATTGTAATTGTTGTCATGTAAAAGTGCCCCTGTGGCCTACTTGCTGAATAAATGTTTTTGTTTTTTTTTCATATCAAGTTTTTTACGTAGTTTCTGTATAAATCACTAGGTTTTACTAGGTTTTGCCCGCGGCTTCGCTCGCGTTAAATTTGAAAATTGCGGAATGCTCCATACGAAATTTCACCCCCCCATTTTAGGGAAGTCGGGGGTTCGAAAGAGACAAAAAGTTGCCTATGTCACTCTCCATCCCTTAAGCTATCTCCACTTAAAAAATAACGTTATTTCGTTGCTCCGTTTGGCCGTGAAAGACGGATAAACAAACAGATACACACACTTTCTCATTTATAATATTAGGATAAACTGAAATAGGTACAGGAGACTAAAAGTGTCCCAGAATTATTACATAGGTACATTACTTTCCTATTTTGTGACCCCATACAAACTATATCGAAAATAGTAACATAATTCAAGATCCCAGAGCATTTGCCACGGCTCATGGGAGCCTGGGGTCCCAACTGGTGGGAAAAACGTTGATAACAGGGTCGAGTGGAAAAAAACGAGGGGAGGCCTTTGCCCAGCAGTGGGACAATAAAAGAGGCTAATTTAAAAAAAAAGTAACACAATTGAGTCGTTGTACGGTCGTGTTCATAAATATATGTACATTTTTTCACCTTATTGCAACAAGCTAAGGTAAAGAAATGTACACATATTTAAATTTATGAACTCGACTGTAAAGCGACGTATGGATGTAAAATTTTCCCATCCTTACACTACGTTTTAACATTTTTTCTACTCCCGAACTGTTATTCCACATTTACAGGGTCGTGCACAGATCTTTAAAACCCTACATAAAGGTCTATTCCCCAAAGCCAGCGTCAGCCGGCTATCCGCGCATGCGCGCAGTATCGAAAAAACTGAAAACGCATTGTTTGGCTCTGTAACCATGGCAACGCCTTATGACACTGCGCACGTGCGGGTAGGCTTTGGGCAGCCGAGCTGACAGTGCAAACCTTAGAGTCAAATTACAAAAAACAGTGTGAATTTCACGAAAGTTATTCAAGAAAACTATTAAAAACTAAGTGCATGGTCGTAGAAAAAGTATTGTATGCAACGGTGTTTAACTGAGTCAAAAAATACTCTTGGCGTCTTAATAACAATTTTCGGCTTCGCCTCAAATTGTTACCCACGCCACTCGTCTTTTTTGACCTCCTTTAAACGCCTGTTGCATAAAATACTATAAAGCGAGTCCTTAGCAATAGTGAGTTATATGTTATTCCCATATGTTTCGAGTGAAAAAGAGAAAAGGTACCTAAGTAATTATAATGACTAGAGTATGATTTTTTTTCATGAGGAGAACAGTCTCCGTATATGAAAATACTCCCATACTATAATAGTGTTATAACACATAAAATAAAATAACACAAACATTTATTCTATGACCCTGCAGTTTAAGTCTTCGAAAAAAAAAAAAAAGATTTTTAAAAGCGTGTACTCCTTTTATAAAGGACGGCAACTCACACCTACAACAATGTCGGTGGGTGTGCAGTGTGCATCCATAGGCAGCTGTATACGCTTACTACTGCCTGTTTGACTCATATCCCATAATAAATACCTGTCATAATAACCTAACCACAAAATTAAAATTTTGAAAAAACCCCCGACCGCGACATCAAAGAGTATAATAATTAGTATGCGCGACATAGTGGACCGTTTTTCATGAAATATGGCTAAGAACACTCCCGACTAATTCAGATTTCAAACAAAAAAAACTAAATCTAAATCAGTTCATTCGTTCGGGAGCTACGATGCCACAGATAGACACGCACACAAATAGATAGACACGTCAAACTTATAACACCCCGTCGTTTTTGTATCGGGGGTTAAAAACACGTGGCAACATAACCAAAGAGAAATTAATAAAAGAAAAAACTGACTGACTGACTGACTGACTGACTGACTGACTGACTGACTGACATATCAATGCACAGCCAAAACCGCTGGTCCTAGAGACTCCAAATTTGGCACGTAGGCATGTAGAAGAGCATTAAGAAAGGATTTTTCAAAAATCACATCCTAAGGGGGTGAAATGGGGGTTGAAACGTTTTAATAAGATTACTTTTAGTACGCGGGCGAAGCCGCGGGAAGAAGCTAGTTATAACATAAGCAGTAATAAAACAAAGTACACGTAAAGCTGGTAATAATGTTATAAATTTGTAAGTAGCTAACAACTTAAATATTTATCTACATCGAGATGAGTTCATTATTAAGACTAAGTTAACAGGTCTGCTTCAATTTAGGTGTACTATATTTAAATACACATCGTGTTTTTTTTCGACACGCAATTAGGTTCACCACCAGGAACCACCTGTATATAGCTTTTTGTTTAATTCGAAAAAAAATACTATGTTTTTTATACGTTTCCATAAAAGCGCGAGAACTTGAAGTGTTATATCATTAAACATCTTGATAAGGGATAGGGATAGGGATAGGGATAGGGATAGCGATAGGGATAGCGATAGGGAAAGCGATAGGGACAGCGATAGGGATAGCGATAGGGATAGCGATAAGGATAGCGATAGGGATAGCGATAGCGATAGCGATAGCGTTAGCGATAGCGATACGGATACGGATACGGATAATATGGGTATCGTTAGAGGGATACGGATAATCGGTCGGCGGTCTCTTACAATCAATGTGCTCTAAGACGATCGTTGTTTGCTTGCTTGAAGATTACGTTTGCGATAAGTATAAGCAAAATGTAAAAAAATTTAAGGGATAATAGAAAAAGGTACTTTTTACCCACCGATCATAGTGTCGAAATACGGGCTATGTGGGATGTTTATAAAGGTTTCCCCAGCGTATATAGAATTACCTACGCTGTGGTCGATGTGTAATATTTCTACAATCATTGCAAGCAAAAGTATTATGTGCAATCGAAATAATCGCAGATAAATATACCTACAGAGAAATCTCCAAGGATCCAAATGAAAATCTTAATACGCTTACTTTTATTACGCGGGCGAAGCCGCGGGTAAAAGCTAGTATATAATAAATGGATTAATTAGTGTGAAAGGACCTTAATCATAACATTAAAGTTATTGTCAAGTGTTTGACGGCACATGTCAAAACAAATAACATTAGGAAATGGTAAGGGATGCCACACACGTGTTCAGTATTTTTTTTTAATAATTCGATAACCGTAAGAATGAAGAGGCTAGTTTCTTAGAGAAATTGATTGTATTTGAACTAAAGCATCTTCCCTTAAAGTTAACGGAATTCAATAAAAACAGGGTGTATTACTGTATAAAAGAAGAAACTGACTGACTGACTACATACTCATACTCATACTCATACTCATACTCATATTTATTAATAATATCAATTACAGGTCAATCTTACATATTATATTACAATCACAGAACAATTCGTAAATCAACGCATAGCCGAAACAGCTGGTCCTAGAGATTCAAAATTTGGCACGTAGGTTCCTTATAAGGTGTAGAGGAGCACTAAGAAAGGATTTTTCATAATTAACCTCCCAAGAGGTGAAATGAGGAAAGATTAGATTGGTACAATCAACCAATTAGAAAACCCTAGGCCACTGTAGAACTGTCAAAGTGGCGTGATAAATCAGATTGTAAGAAATCTCTTACTGCTTGTCATTTTGACATGGTTGTAGAGTGGCCCAGGGTTCCAATTGGTTGACTATTCGCGGGCGAAGCGGCGAAAAAAAACTAGTAAAAGTGTATGTTGGATTTAGTTATTTGGATTGTAATAACCTAACCACAAAATTAAACAACTAAGGAACAAATCAAATTATTTTATTGAATATTTTTTGATTTGTTCTTTTTTCAAGTAGTCACATATATAAATTGAAATACATATCATACACGAAAGAAAAAACGACAAGGCCCACCGGTGGCCGAGCCGGGGCCCGGGGTGGGCCTTGTCGTTTTTTATTTCGTGTATGATATCTATTTCAATTCACAAAATTAAAATTTTGAAAAAACCCCCGACCGCGACATAGTAGACCGATGTTCATGAAACATGGCTAAGAACACTCCCGACTAACTCAGCTTTCAGACAAAAAAAAAAACTAAATCTAAATCGGTTCATCCGATGATACGAGGATATGAAAAAATCATCCCTTGGAAAGCCGAGCGTAGCGATGTCTGTTACGAAAAACAAAAAAAAGGCAGTTTTTTTTTATTGGATCGTCTTTCTAAGGGTTTCTAAGGAATGAAATTTTTATATCCTTGTAAAAAAATGTTTATAATGATGTCTATTACCTATGCATACTTTTAACTGTAAGAAAAATATAATGTTTCTGACTTTCTGGCTAAGGAATTTATAAGCGACCATATAAACAAACTAAGCCAACTTTGACAACTTGCATCTTAAAAACTACTGATTCGATTTCGATTCTGTTTTTAGTTTATAATCATGCATTTATTTGTCTTTAATTTAAAAAAATCATATATCGAAATTATACACCGTGTCTACCGTTTTTTGCGGTTATTCAGTGTGATACGAAAATTAAGGTTTTTTTTTTAAAATCTTACATTTTTTTTCCAATTTTTTTCAGTATTTTTTTTAAGTTACATAAAGCAATACCTTTCAAATGAAACATGTTTTGTCAAAATCGGACGACGTACAAAAAAATGAGATTTTTTTTTTCGGTTTTCGTAACCGACCTCGCTACGCTCGTCGTTCTTTATAATATCTCGGAATTTTTAATTTTATTTTGATGTATACTGTTACTATGTATTTTTCTGTGACAGAAAAACATATTATTTCTGACTTTCTGGCAAAGGAATTTCAAAGTGGCCATATAAAGCGATCTTTCCCAACTTTGGTAACTTGTCTCTTAAAAAATGCTAATCTGATTTCGATGCGGTCTTCAGTTTTCAACTAAAAAATTTATCTGTCTTCGATTAAAAAAAAACTCGTATATCGACATTGTACATTTTGTCTGTCATTCTTTGAAGTTATTCAGTGCGAGACGTAAATTTACTTTTTTTATTTTTTTCTTACTTTTCTTTAAAAATTTTTTTCTTTGTATTTTTTTTAAATTACACAAATCAATACCTTTCATTTGAGATATGTTTTGTCAAAATCGGACGATACAATAAAAAGATAGAATTTTTTTAATTTTCATAAAACACCTCGCTACGCTCGGCTTCCTAAGGGATGAAATTTCGATATCCTCGGAAAAAATCGTTTACTATGATGTCTACTATCACCATGCAAAGCGGCTTGCTTCCATCCAAAAGTGCAGCTTTTGACCAAAAATTCTCCATAACAAGTATGACTAAAAGCTGGTTAATAAATAAAATAATAAAGAAACGCTCAACAAGTGTTAAAATCCACCCTGTATAGAGGAACACATAAAAAGCATTCCGCTATAAACTCGCGTTATATCGACTTCCAATGCTTTACGATTGAGATTATTATGTTTTATTACTAGGTCTAGGGATGGCGAAGGGATCATTCCTTTCTCGGAAATATATTCGTGTGCGAATAATACGTGGCACATCACTAAGGCACAACACTTTCCGTGTGGTGACGGGTTAAGAATTTCACCACCCCCTTTCTTCCCGTGGGTGTCGTAGAAGGTGACTGTGGGATATGGGGTAAATTGTGGCGTAGGCGAGAGGCTGGCAACCTGTCACTGCAATGTCACAGTTTCGTTTTCTTTCAACCCCTTATTTGCCAAGAGTGGCACTGTAACTTTAGCAGTTTCATGTGCTCTGCCTACCCCTATATGGGAAACAGGCGTGATTGTATGTATTGTATGTATGTATGTACATCACTAAGGGCACTAAGCCAGGTAGTGCCGAAGGCAGTAAAAATTACGACAAATTGATGAAATGAAATATTACATTAAACACTTTAGATACTTATCTGTAAATATACACGTACATTAATATCGATGTATTTTTGCAGGTAGGTAAATAAGCATGCAATTTTAACCATAAGACCATCCTGTATACTTCACCAAATGGCCCACACCTTTACATCCACCGTTAACTGTATGACCCCAGGGCCACAGTATAAGGACGACTCAGTACTACTAGCCCCGATGCATATGTTTTCGTCTCAGACCATTTTTTGAGGTTCTCCTTTTTGTACAAAAATAATGTCTTCATTCAAAAATCATTAATGTTTGATACTAATACCAATCTAGTTTATTTTTTATGGCAGTATTGTACAATAACTAAATCTAAATACAAGAAATATCATTGATAAGCTACTGAAAGGAAGAAAATGACGATTTTTATTTTATATTTTATCGATGGGTACTAAAACACAGGACTGAATGTAAGGCGGCCTAAGGAAAGTAACTTAGTTCTGCTAATATGCTAAAAACAAATCTTAAAGCTTACTCATGCAGAACTGCTATAAGAGAGGAGAACATGATTAAGACAATTTTTTTTAAAGTTCTTTTTTTTAACATTATAAGTCACATAACCAATTGGATGCCACAAATAGAGCGCGGACGCGGCAGACTCAGAAAGAGATGGAGGGACGACCTAGACACCTTTATCACTAACTGGCCGGAAGAGGCACAAAACCGAGAGTCATGGAGATCAAGGAGAGAGGCCTTTGCCCAGCAGTGGGACACCATTACAGCAAAAAAAAAAAAGTCACATGCAACTTTATATTACAATCAAAATAAACTATATTAGAGTAGGTACTTTTACAATTCTCACTACTGGGTCGTGAAATACTCGTACCTACATGTGTAAACGTTATTAGAGTAAAGAAAATATTTTTGTGTTACTAGACGAATACTTATGCATCGGGGCTAGTAATTTTCTTGCATATACTTCTGTTTCAAAACTTGCACGTCTAAACTCAGCTTTATACTGTGCCAGGGCCATAACGAAAAGCGCCGGAGGGTCAGATAAGTGCGAATTTGTACCGCAACCGGGACAGTTTGTATAAAACGCGCATAATCCGGGATGGGGATAACGGTCGAAAATGGGCCGGGTTACAGCCCGGGAAAAAAGAGTAGTAGAAAATAATAGGGGCGCCACTGTCTATGTGAAACGTTTTGCATGTGGCAACTATTCAGTCATTTTTAGGGTTCCGTAGTCAACTAGGAACCCTTATAGTTTCGCCATGTCTGTCTGTCCGTCCGTCCGTCCGCGGATAATCTCAGTAGCCGTTAGCACTAGAAAGCTGAAATTTGGTACCAATATGTATATCAATCACGCCAACAAAGTACAAAAATAAAAAAATGGAAAAAAATGTATAATTAGGGTACCCCCCCTACATGTAAAGTGGGGGCTGATATTTTTTTTCATTCCAACCCCAACGTGTGATATATTGTTGGATAGGTATTTAAAAATGAATAAGGGTTTACTAAGATCGTTTTTTGATAATAGTAATATTTTCGGAAATAATCGTTCCAAAAGAAAAAAAAAGTGCGTCCCCCCCACTCTAACTTTTGAACCTTATGTTTAAAAAGTATGAAATATATCACAAAAGTAGAACTTTATAGACTATCTAGGAAAATTGTTTTGAACTTGATAGGTTCAGTAGTTTTTGAGAAAAATACGGAAAACTACGGAACCCTACTCTGAGCGTGGCCCGACACCCTCTGGGCCGGTTTTTTGTATGAGAACAGTAAGAGGGTGCGCCCACGGGCAACTTTTCGAAGCGACTTTTTTGTTGCGACCATGGGCTAGTATGAAACTGCGCTACGAAGCGACGCACCTTTTCATACAAATACGTAAGTCGTCGAGCAACTTCGTCGCCCGTGGGCGCGCACCCTAACGCCGTGGCTTGCGTGGGCGACGGTCGCGCGATGGTCGCGCGACGGCGATGCGACCCATACGAAATCAAACCTTATCGATATGGAAGTACGAGACGCGACGGCGACGGTCGCGCGACCGTCGCCCACGCAAGACACGGCGTAAAAGTGTTGCTATGATTAAAAAAAATCGTTTCGTTTCTACTTTTTTACGAGCGTTTCTTCTTTTTTCCATTTTTTATTTTGATTATTTAGTGAATTTTACGTCAGTTTAACTCAAAATCACAAGTGATTTCTATCCCAACGGGAGTAAGTGCCCAGAATTTTCATACATTTTTGTTACTTTCCTAAACATTATGTTTGTTTATGTATCTTTATATTTATGTACACAGGCATGGAAAGGATGCACGTGTAGAAGCACAATTCTACCTTTATTATACTGTGATTCTACCGTAGGTACTTACATCAGGAAATATTTTGAATGTAAGTTTAGAAAAGCATTGGAAGTTCCGGAAACTTTCAGTGCCACCTAGTTATGAGGCTTGTTAACTGGCATGTTGACGGTAAATATACGCAAAGAGGATCGAGTATACACCGTGGTCCTGAAGAACCCAAAATATTTTAACCAAGCATTTTTGATGAAAAACAAAATAATATTATTTGATTGTGTAATTTTTGGAAACTACTATTTTTGAATGTATTTTCACATAAGAAGTAAATGTTATTCATAATATTGGCACTTAAAATGAATTTTAACGTTTTTTTTAAACCTATTTTTTTATGTTTCTCCCTTTTTGACATCTATCAATGAGGATAGTGAGACTATTCACCATAATGGCACCAACTCCGTTAAAAAGGTCTTTTGTACTGAGTAATTATAAGAAAATATTTTTTTAATCAATTGGTAATAACTCTGAAACTAGGCGATATCCAGAAAAGCTTATATGACATTACCTATAGTCTCTAAATGTGGTCAGGAATACACTGTTAAAATATTTCTGGTTATTCGGGCCCACGGTGTATAGAGACCTACCGTCAAAGTAAAATGTGTAGTTACATTGCATAGACTGCCATCTCTCGACACAGGATTAAAACTTTTGAACATCAGTTTTGATAATTTGGCCCATGTTCTTAACTTGATATGTGTCAATGTTTAATATAGGTAATGATATTAGCGCCATCTAGCCGAGAATCAACCACAGTATTGGTCATTTTTAACCCCCGATGCAAAAACGACGGGGTGTTATACGTTTGACGTGTCTGTCTGTCTGTCTGCCTGTCTTTGTGTGTCTGTCTGTGGCATCGTAGCTCCAGAATGGATGAACCGATTTAGATTTAGTTTTTTTGTTTGAAAGCTGAGTTAGCCGGGAGTGTTCTTAGCCATGTTTCATGAAAATCGGTCCACTATGTCGCGGTCGGGGGTTTTTTCAAAATTTTAATTTTGTGGTTACGTTATTATTTTCTTAGACAGCGCAATTTGACCGCGTTCGGATGCGTTTAGCGACAACGAAGCGTAACGGCCCAGCCACGACATTGGTCTAAGCGCGACAGCGGTGAGCGGCAGCCATACGTGCGAATGAAAAGTCCCATCGCTGTGTCTCGCTCCAATGTATGGCCGCCGCTCACCGCTGTCGCGCTTAGACCAATGTCGTTGCTGGCCCCGTAGCCGAATGGCATTTCTCCGACGCGAAACGAAAACGAACCGCGAAAGACAGTCTAACGCCGTGGCTTGCGTGGGCGACGGTCGCGCGACGGCGATGCGACGCATACGAAATCAAACCTTATCGATATGGAAGTACGAGACGCGACGGCGACGGTCGCGCGAGACACGGCGTGACTCTGTCGCGCCAATACGCAAGAGCGATAGAGATAGATATCTACGAGCGTTTCGTTTCTTGAGCGTTTGTGCCATTCGGCTCCGCACCCTGGGCCGTAAGCGTTTTCATCGAGCGAGTTTTGGTCGGCTTGAGGATACGGTAGCGAAAATGCTAAAATGGAAAGGAGCCCCCCTTTCAAATTGGGAATTTTAGTTAAATATACAAGTGTTATTAACTAGATTTATTGAAAAAAAATTGTCCATTAAGAACAATTCGGCTGCCCTAAGCAGAAATCAAGTATCTGGGTTTTGCCAAATTTTACAGTAGAGCGAAAAAACGATTTTGTTTTATTTTTCCTGATTATATGCTTATTAATTAATTGATAGCCTTTTAAACAGACGAACTATATTATACTAGATATCATTAATAGTGTACTATAATTATTTTTTCAAAATGCTTAGCACAATCATTTTAAAATACAAAAACAGCTTTCTGCGTAGAATGCTGAACTGTTTTTATTTAGCTATGGTAGGCTTGTTATTTTTAACTGTATCTAAAACAAAAAGTACAGAACGGATTTTCATGCGGTTTTCACCAATAAATAGAATGATTCTGCGGAAAGGTTTTGGTATATAATTTGTTGAGATCTTGTTTGAATTGGTTGAAATATGTCAATTTTTGCTAACCAAGTCGGACAAAATTCTGCTGGCTGAGATCTTTAATCGAAAACACTGCCCAAACTGTTTGAGCTATATCAAAACAATGTATTGCAAAATTATGTATCTTTCATAGACATATAAAAAAATCCATACTAGCATATGTCTATCTTTTACGGATAAATTACTATAACCATTTTTATGATAGCCCCGTGCGCAGCGGGGCGGGCCGCTAGTATATGTATATGTCGCAGGGAAATGGCCAAAACAGAGATTTGATCAAATCTCTAAGGGATTTGATCAAATCACGCAGGATGTCAAAATGGCGAATCCATTTCATCATTTCCCTAGAAAATTTCAGTCATTTGACTAAATCCCTGACTCTGTTTAGTGAGATCACAAAATCGGCCAATAGACACGCCACGTTTTGTCATTTCACTAGATTTCTTTAGGGATTTGATAAAATCCCTGAACCACGACAGTGAGTTGACGAAACGAACTCAAAAAGTCAACTAGTTTTAACATTTCCCTAAACAAATTTAGGGAAATGATAAAGTCTCAACTGGTGATTTGATCAAATGTCTGAATTAGATTTATTAGACTCTTGCCTTTGTCACTTGATTTGATTGAACCCTTAACTAGATTAGTGAAATGGTAAAATTGAATCCGTTTTTAAGAGTTTTTGGTTTTCTATAAATAAGAAAAAAATAGAATAAGTGAAGAAACAAAGCTAAAAATGTTTCATTTTAAATTATTTTCATATTTATTAAAACATTTTGTCTTTTCACTGAACTTGTTTAGCGAAATAATAAAACTAGTTGACTTTATAAGCTCGTTTCGTCAACTTACTGACGTGGTTCAGGGATTTTATCAAATCCCTAAACAAGTCTAGTGAAATGACAAAACGTGGCGTGTCTATTGGTCGATTTTGTGATTTCACTGAACAGAGTAAGGGATTTAGTCAAATGACTGAAATTTTCTAGAGAAATGATGAAATGGATTCGCCATTTTGACATCCTGCGTGATTTGATCATATCACTTAGTGATTTGATGAAATCTCTGTTTTGGCCATTTCCCTGCGACATATACAATGTATACATTTTAGATAGATGCCTTTAATGTAGTGTATGTCATGCTTGTGTAAATTAAGTTTTAATATAAATGCAAGATTGGAGTAATCCACGGAAAAGAAGCTCTGGTTGTGTTTGAATGCAAGTTGTCTTAAGATTATAGGTTTAAGAGGTTTATCTGTCACGAAAAGTCCAAAAATACTCATGAAACTTAATCAAGTACTTACGTTGTAGATGACTATTTAAATAATTAAAAAACCTCGAAAGCGATTTCCCGTGGAACGCACAATATTAATTAAGTACAGTAGGTAGGTGCCTAAATACTCGAAGACAGAAAAAAATAATGAAAGTTATAGTCTTCCTTAATTATAATAATAGGGAACTTGACTGTAGTTAAAATAAAATATTTTATATCATGTACGAAATAAAGCATCAGATAATTATGAGAAAAACATGGACATCAGTTATTTTTAAATCCAATTTCTATTTAATAAGTCAGGTAGAAATATATGTATAAAGTAACTAAGTTGACCGTGACGTCACTCAATTTAATTTTATATAAATTCCATATTAGTCAGTTTTTCAAATTCGTTTTGACAGTACTTAAAAAGAAGCTGATTAGACTAGCCTATTGATCAACTAACCAACATGCAATAATTATGTAATTGTACGTTCGTTATATATTATGTATTTTCGTATTTTGTATAAAAGAAGTTACATATTAAATAAGACAAGTTCCTTGTGCTTTTACTGTTTGTTTTTTACATCTACAACATCTGGTTGTTTTTTAATACTAAGACAATTTTTACCCGAAACCCAAATTAATACATGTCCAATATAAGTTATTACAAGCTTTTGACATCATAACAAAATTATAGACGCCGAAGTCAAGTAACTTCGCAATGAATATCAATAGTTCTACGCTGAAGTCAAGTAACTTATCAATAAATATCAATATTTCTACACTGAAGTCAAGTAACTTCGCAATCAATGTCAATATTTCAACTCTGAAGTCAAGTAACTTAGCCATCTAATATGAATTGCAAGTATCTTTCGCAAGATACTCGATTTCAGGATAGAAATAGGGTAGATACTTGACTTTTGCGTAGAATACCCCGTTAAAAAAGATACTTGAATTTTTTAAAGTTCTGTATTTTGAAAAATATACATTTTAAAAATTTCAAAAAAATACTGAAAGATGTAATTTGAAAAAATGAATCGAATGATGTAAAAAACCATTTTTTGGAAAATTTTGAGATACTTGATTTCTGCGTAGGGCAGCCGAATTCAGTCAAAAGATATTTCAAAAAAATCTTTAAAATCGAGGTTCCGCTCTCGACTCTTCCCTCCTTAAACTTAATCAATCGGAACCAAATTTGAGAATCTGAATAAAAATAAAATAATCTATGTCGGACCGTTTAGCTTTTTTGGTTAATTGTTACCAATCTTGAGTATCACACCTTTTTTTGCGCCACAATGAAAAAGGCCGTTTTTGGAAATTTTTGATTGGCTCTAGAGTCTTTAAAAAGCAGAATATCAAAAAAATCAAAACGGTCCGACACAGATAAAAATAATAACAATCTGTGTTGAAAAAATCATTATCTTCAAAAACCAGGGAGGAAATAGTCGAGAGCGTTTGTATGGAGAATTGACCCCTACCGTATCGGTTTAGTACCAACCCACTCCTGCACTGAGAGAAAATACAACCAGTTTTCATGTTCGTTCAACAAGTTTTTTGGTTAAAATAGCGCCTCTGCGTGCTCTTTGGTTCAAACAACAAGCTACTTGTCATTTGAATCGGCAATATATTTGAATCAACAAGTCGATTTTATAAAAACAACCTGACACATATTGTTTTAAACATACGTTTGGCTGATTCAAACGGATAAACCGCAACAAGTCGAACTTGTTAAATTCACAATGCAAATTTCTCTCAGTGTGGCTACTGTAGCCAGCCGATATGACTCACCTATAGCGCGGCATTTTAAGTGTGTCATGACCGTCAATAGGTGAGTGTTTTATTGCTGTAATGTGTACCTATTGCTGTATTGTTGTATTGTCTACTTAATCTGTTTTATGTGATACCACATCTCGGACACTGGCGATCAAATATATGAAAGAGGCGCGTTCCTAGCACACATTCTAAGCTCGTGTAGGTGAACGCGTACCATGCTTGTATGAGTGACATATGACAGGTCGACTGTTCGCGTTTTTGACAGGCGGTAACTGTAAGGTAACCGAGAGGGGGTGGGCGGCACTTTCAGCGGGGAGCGGGAGTGGCCATACTGTACGATAGTCTTTATTATACTGTGGTGATACTAACAATTAGCTTTAAAATCTTTAATAATGTAATAAGTACTTAACCATTAAGGGCCTTTGTTATCTGAAATAATAATTAAATCGATTGATTGATAAGCGTTTATAAGTATGGGAAGACCCTTATTCTATCGATTATTCGTAATCATTGAACAAAATTAATTCTCCGAAATATCTCCAAACGCCTACGGGCTCTATCTAAGGCCCACCAATGACCCAATTCTCGAATAACACAAGACTCTAAGCTAATAGAAATAAGGGCCAAAATCGCATGTAAGAAAAAAAGGGTAGTTCCATTATTATGTGGACATAACCCTTTATCCCGTCCGTATGGTGGTAAACAACCGCAAAGGTACCGAGGGACGGTTAAAGGTTCACACCTTAGTTTTATTGACGGATAAAGTCGAAAGGGTGTAAATTATTTTTTAACCCCCGACGCAAAAACGAAGGGGTGTTATAAGTTTGATGTGTCTGTCTGTCTGTGTCTGTCTGTCTGTCTGTCTGTTTGTCTGTCTGTGAGTGTGTGTCTGTCTGTGGCATCGTAGCTCCGGATGAACCGATTTAGTTTTTTTTTACTGAAAGCTGAGCTAGTCGGGAGTGTTCTTAGCCATGTTTCATGAAAATCGGTCTACTATGTCACGGTCGGGGGTTTTTTCAAAATTTTTATTTTGTGGTTAGGTTATTTTTTTATATTTTTCATCTGTGTAAGGTGTCCCCCAATATTTTTTTTTTATTTTATTAAAAAAAAGGGAATTTTGTATGAGAAATTGTGTTTGTAAGTTTGTTCGGTATTGTTTTTAACCCCCGACGCAAAAACGACGGGGTGTTATAAGTTTGACGTGTCTGTTTGTCTGTGTGTGTATCTGTCTGTGGCATCGTAGCTCTCGAACGGATGAACTGATTTAGATTTAGTTTTTTTTTGTTTGTAAGCTGAGTTAGTCGGGAGTGTTCTTAGCCATGTTTCATGAAAGTCGGTCCTATGTCGGTTTTTTTTTTTCAAAATTTTAATTTTGTGGTAATGTTATTAAATACGTAGTGTAAGAAATATCAATATTTTGAATAAGATAGTTGAGAAATTATTTTCCATACAAATGTGTATCTGTAGGTATATAATTGATAGTATGGGGTTCTTCAAAAAAGGAGTGTACAAGTTTCTAATGGGTCGGCAACGCGCATGTGACACCCCTTGAGTTGCAGGCGTCCATAGGTTACGGTGACCGCTTTCCATCAGGCGCACCGTATACCTGTTTGCCGACGTGGTATAAAAAAGAAAACATTTCATTTTTTTATGATGGCTAAAAATTAAAGTCTATTTGTAGATTTTTTGCAGTTGACTACAATCGTATAGTGTTTTATTCATTTAAACGTACTCAGGCCCAGAACGAAGCGTTTTGAAGCCTAATAAAAATGAGGGGGTTAATTTAAAAAATAATGGAAAGAAAAAATATGGCTCTTACATAACTTTTTGAGTACTATTTATTCTCTTTATTTATTTTTCTTCTCAAATTAGGTTTTATAATATGATCATAAAAGTAAAATACAAAACCACTTACAAATCAATACAAAATATATAAACACACTAGCTTTTACCCGCGGCTTCGCCCGCGTAATAAAAGTATTCTTATTGAAACGTTTACAAAAAATAAGATTTTCATTTGGATCCGTAGGTTTCTATGTAGGTACATTTGTCCGCAATTATTTCGATTAAGGTGCAGCGGGGCATTATACTTCTACATGTATCCACTGAACACGCATACCATATATATTCCCCGTCCCCGTCCCTCCCCTATCCCTATCCCTATCCCTTTCCCTATCCCTATCCCTATCCCTATCCCTATCCCTATCCCTATCCCTATCCCTATCCCTATCCCTATCCCTATCCCTATCCCTATCCCTATCCCTATCCCTATCCCTATCCCTATCCCTATCCCTATCCCTATCCCTATCCCTATCCCTATCCCTATCCCCATCCCTATCCCTATCCCTATCCCTATTACTATACCTATCCCTATCCCTACCCTTATCCCTGTTCCGGCTCGTCCCCTCCCGTCTCGTCCCGTCCCGCCCCGCCCCGCCCCGTCCCTGTTCCTGTCCCTGTCAAATTATCATGTTAGGCGGTGAATTTTGAAAAATCCTTTCTTAGTGCTCTTCTAAGGAACTTACGTGTAATTTGAAATCTCTTGAACCAGAAGTAAACATAAAAAAGAAATCCATATGGCTATTTTCGATATTTAAACCCCATTGCACCACAACAGGGGAAAAGGTATTTCACTTCCGCCACGTCAGATTTTAAAAACGTTGTATTTATCGTGATCAGCGACCCGATAAACCATAAAAACGATACCCATATTGGTTTTTTGACATTATCACCCCTTTTCACCCTTTTAAATGGTACATTTTTTAAAAAACTTGAAACACGTATTTAGTCATATGTCTTTAGCAATCCTCCTGTGAAGTTTCGCATAAAACAGTGAAACTAACATTGTTTCCCCATACAAACTTTAAACCCCCATTTGACCCCCTTAGGAGGCGAATTTTGAAAAATCCTTTCTTAGTGCTCCTTTACACTATATAAGGAACCAACGTGCCAAATTTGACATCTCTAGGACCAGCGGTTTCAGCTGTGCGTTGATATGTCCGTCAGTCTATATATTTTTTTGTATTTAAACACCACAACAGGGGAGAAGGTATTTCACTTCCGCCTCGTTAGATTTAAAAAACGTTGTATTTATCGTGATCAGCGACCCGATAAACCATAAAAACGATACCCATATTGGTTTTTTGACTTTATTAACCCCTTTTGACCCTTTTAGGGGTAAAATTTTCAAAAAATCTGAAACACGTATTAAGTCATATGTCTTAAGGAATCTTCCTGTGAAGTTTCGAATAAAATAGTCAAACTAATCTTGTTTCCCCATACAAACTTTGAACCCCCATGTGACCCCCTTAGGAGGTGAATTTTGGAAAATCCTTTCTTAGCGCTCCTCTACACTACATAAGGAACCTACGTGCCAAATTTAAAATCTCTAGGACCAGTGGTTTCGGCTGTGCTTTGATATGTCCGTCAGTCAATATATTTTTTTGATATTTAAACCCTTTTGCACCACAACAGAGGAGATGATATTTCACTTCCGCCTCATTAGATTTTTAAAACGTTGTATTTATCGTGATCAGCGACCCGATAAACCATAAAAACGATACCCATATTGATTTTTTACTTTATCACCCCCTTTTCACCCTTTTAGAGGTTAAATTTTCAAAAAACCTGAAACACATATTCAATCATATGTCTTAAGGAATCTTCCTGTGAAGTTTCGAATAAAATAGTCAAACTAATCTTGTTTCCCCATACAAACTTTGAACCCCCATTTGACCCCCTTAGGAGGTGAATTTTGGAAAATCCTTTCTTAGTGCTCCTCTACACTATATAAGGAACCTACGTGCCAAATTTGAAATCTCTAGGACCAGCGGTTTCGGCTGTGCGTTGATATGTCAGTCAGTCAGTCAGTCAGCTTCTTCTTTTATATATTAACTAATCTTGTTTCCCCATACAAACTTTGAACCCCCATTTGACCCCCTTAGGAGGTGAATTTTGGAAAATCCTTTCTTAGTGCTCCTCTACACTATATAAGAACCTACGTGCCAAATTTGAAATCTCTAGGACCAGCGGTTTCGGCTGTGCGTTGATATGTCAGCAGAGAGTCAGTCAACTTCTTCTTTTATATATTTAGATTATAAAAAAAACGAACCTAGGGTGCCTAAGCCGCCGGTGGTTAGGGCTGCAGAGAGAACCGCCACCCGTGCCATTCATGCTGACCCATCCCCCTTCATCTGAATAAAAAATAAAAATCAGGGGTAAGCAAAATTAAATATTATGCCCAATAAGTAATTCCTATACGAGTAATACATTCCCCTTTAAACCTTCTGAAATAGACACAAATTGGCAAATAATGTTTCAAAAGTTCTTATCGACAAGTTGTAAACTTAAACAAAACTTCAGCCGACCCTAAACTATTCTATTACTGGAACGGTATTTGTTCAACGGTATCGTTAATATTTAAATAACGTTACGCTGTTAACGGTGTTGATAACCGTTTATCTGAATAAAAATCTTTTAAAGAATTAAGTAATTGAAATATTTATTTTTTATAGGTGGTTTCGTATTTTACTTTTGTATTCATATTATAAATTAAGTAACTTGAGAATTAAAATCAATAAAGGAAATAAATACGTTACTAAAATGCTGTTTCCAAACATAGTCATAGATTAGACTTATATTGACCTAGATATAAACAGTGATTACCTTGATTTTGGTCTAGGTTTTTGTGTTTTCCGTGATCATGATGCATGCGACCGCGTCGAAATATCCGGAGCTCGACAAAAATCAAAAAGTTAATCATGGTCTATATCCCGGTCAATATACCTAAGTCTAATGAAAATAACCGTGAATCATTGAAAACTCTCATAGTCGTAGATGGGACATTTCGTTCAAAGTTGTCCATCGCACTTTTTTTGGATTTGAAAATGTTTATGTGCTTCCATTCCACTCAGAATCGAGCTCTTTTAATCCTAATAGGAGAAAAAAAGCGTCCCAAGGTTTTTCCCATTTCGTTACCATTTTGCATACATTTCGTATGGCGGTAACGGAATGGAAGATTTGAACAATGAACATTTTTTTTTTCCTATCAGGATCGAAAGACCTCGCGATTCTGAGTATTGATCGCGTAAAAAATACCCATGTTACAAAAAAAGTGGGGTGGACAACTTTGAAATAAATATTAATGGCCCAGATACCGTTATAAGGTTGCAGTACCGTTGTCCAATGAATATCAAACTAGTTTGAAACCCATTAAGCTTCCGGTTCCTCTCAGTATTTGACTTCTACTTTGATTTGACGTGGCAAATTGATTGTTTGCTGAACAGCGATGGCTAGTTAAGAGGGCTTTCGTGTTAAAAATAGTGAAATCGCAACCGAGCGGTCGATCATACCGTGTGTGGTATCAAATTAAAGGGCCTTGCGAGTAGTTTATAAATATATATCACATTATAGGACTTTTCTACTTGGTCTAACAAAATATGAGAAAATGTCCAAAAGTGGTAATAATTGTACCGGAGAAGGCTCGTTTTCAAAAAATTGGCAAAAATCAATAATAGCAATTTATAATCACTAAGGCATAACAGCAATTTAAGTAAACGTTGCAGATTAATTTAGTACAAAACTTACTTCTATGTGATGTAGATTTTCAAAGAAATTGTCACTTAATTTTAGGTAATTTCTGAAAAAAATCGAATTCGCCTTAGGCTAGTTTACTCTTTTTCAAAAACTTAAAATAAAAATCTAGTCTGAAATGATTGTGGTACAGGATATACGAATTATAAATTTACCCGTTTTAATATTCAAAATTGTCCAAATTTTACAAATAAGATCGACTGATTCAGCTCTATACGTGCGTTTTTCTAAACGTGCATTAGAGAAAAATTCATAATTAATTTAGTGAGTTAGTTTTCAAAAATCCAGTCTTATAAAAATCGAGATAATAAGATGCTCTAACTGGAACTTGAATTAAATAAATCTATTGGATAACGGAAAGTGTAGTATTTCACCGACTAAAACTATCAATTTTACATTCTTTTGACGTTTTTTTTGAAAGCAGCCTTAATTCTCAGATATTGGACAGTCAGTAAAATTTGAGTGTTGTGTAGTTATTAGTTATTAGAGACGGTCAACCAAATCTTGGCACTAAAATAAGGCGGCAAATTTGAAAAATATAAGGCTCACCGGCCACTACATAAAAAAATGGCATTCTGTTTAGTCCGTCAGTTAGATCGTCCAAAAATACTGAACACATATTTTTAACTTTTTCTAATTAAGGAAAAAATACAGAGCATCAAAGTTCCGGAGTGGGGGACGTCACTTCTAAGTAAAAATTGTACCTAGGCGTGACGTGACGCGAAACTTCAACGCACTGTACCGTCGTCATTTTTCGTGTACGAGAAAAAAGAAAAAATACGTGTCTAAAATTCTTTGATAATCTAACTGACTGACTAATTAGTTTTTAGGGTTCGGTAGTCAACTAGGAACCCTTATAGTTTCGCCATGTCTGTGCGTCCGTCCGCGGATAATCTCAGTAACCGTAAGCACTAGAAAGCTGAAATTTGGTACCAATATGTATATCAATCACACCAACAAAGTGCAAATATAAAAAATGGAAAAAAATGTTTTATTATGGTATCCCCCCTACATGTAAAGTGGGGGCTGATATTTTTCTTTCATTCCAACCCCAACGTGTGATATATTGTTGATTAGGTATTTAAAAATGAATAAGGGTCTACTAAGATCGTTTTTTGATAATATTAATATTTTCGGAAATAATCGCTCCTAAAGGAAAAAAAGTGCGTCCCCCCAGCCCTCTAACTTTTGAACCATATGTTTAAAAATATAAAAAAAATCACAAAAGTAGAACTTTATAAAGACTTTCTAGGAAAATTGTTTTGAACTTGATAGGTTCAGTAGTTTTTGAGAAAAATACGAAAAACTACGGAACCCTACACTGAGCGTGGCCCGACACGCTCTTGGCCGGTTTTTTTAGTCGTGTCGCCTATTGTCTGTTATCAAACCCGAGCCTTCCTAAACCTTGATGCTGGCGGAATCATCGACAAGCCATAACACTTTAAAATTTATTGAGTAAGTATGTAGTTAGGGGCGAAGGTTTAATTCCCATTTGGGTCAATCCGCGGCAAGGGTAACGGTCACGATTTTATGGCATGTTCCATTTATTCATGTTGCAAGTTCAGGTGATAATCTATCTCTAAATAAGTGTTACTCTCCCGATATATGTGTCGCAGTAAGATAGATAAAACCGTTATATAGTTATAACCCTAGGAATATAATTATACGTCGTAACATAGTTAAACGAAAGCGATTAATTGCTATCTTACTAGGAATATAACTATAATACGTTACTAGTTTAGTCATATAGTTATATGACTGGATTCAGTCTAGTGAAATGATTGTGTAGGAGTGCGACGGTGCGGCAGAGGTATAGTTATAACCCTAGGGATATAATTATATGCCGTAACATAGCTAAACAAAAGCGATTCATAACCATCTTACTAGGAATATAATTATAATACGGTGGGTACTAGTTTAGTTATATAATTATATCACTGGATTAAACTTAATCTAGGGATATAATTATAATACGTCTCTAAGTGGGACTGGAACCGGAAGTCCCGGTTCTTTATAGTTCTATACCAAAAAAAATCAAAAGGAACCCTTATGTCGCGACTCTGTCCATCCGTCTGTGTGTTTAGAGAGAATAAGCACATTGAATTGGAAATAATTAACAAATTCTTGCCCTACACAATTCTTCACTGTGGTTTGTTTGTTTAACGCATATAATTATATCCCTAGGGTTATAACTATACCTCCGCCGCACCGCCACACTCCTGTCTACAATCATTTCACTAAACTGAATCCAGTCATATAATTATTTGACTAAACTAGTAACGTATTATAGTTATATTCCTAGTAAGATAGCAATAAATTGCTTTCGTTTAACTATGTTACGACATATAATTATATCCCTAGGGTTATAACTATATAACGGCTTTATCTATCTTACTGCGACATATGCATAGATCCTTTCATTTGCAGCTGTAGTTCAAATAAACACTCAATGAAGTCGTGACTCACGTTACTTTTACTTGGATTTACCCATTTGTAAAATTTGGTTGACCGTTTATACAAGTAAAAAAAAAAAGTGTGTGGATTTGAGAATTTTAACACTCAATTCTTTCCGTGGGTGTCATAGAAGTCGACTCACGGATATGGGTAGTGGTGTGGGTCATAGGCTAGCATTTTTGCTCATACAACATTTTTACACAATTTGGCCCATATTTGTTAACACATATCAAGTGTCCTAAGAATCAACCAAAGGTGCCATCTAGACGATCGTACATTTTTCTTGATGGCTCCCAAGTTTTTTCCTAGACTTTATCTGTCTATACGGAGTTAAAAAGTCTTTGCTAAGTCAATAATAGTAGTAACAACATTCGTGCCTCATTTCTACGAAATTGAATGAAAACCTAATACCTAGCTTGAAACACAGTCCGCAGTTCGGTTTAAATTGCTATTTTAATTACAATTGCTAGAAAGCATTTGAAATAGAATACAGAATTGTACGGCTATTGAATTTATGCTTGAAACTATTGAATAATTATTCATTAAAATAAATAAATATTATAGGAGATTCTTACACAGATTGACTGAGTTCTGAGTCAAGAAGGCTTGTGTTATGGGATTAGACAACGTCTTATTTAATATACAAATACGTATACATGCACCGTGGACTTGAATAACCGGAAAAATTTTAATAGTGTATTCCTGACCACATTTAGAGACTATTATGTCGTATAAACTTTTCTGGATATCGCCTATTTTCAGAGTTATTACTAATTGAAAAAAAAAATTCTTATCGTTAATGTGTATAACTGCGTTGATGCCATTATGGAGAATAGTCTCACTGATAGATGTCACAAATAGTGAAAAAAATAGTAAAACAAATATTTTGTCCGAAAATTACAAAAATCACATACTCGTACTAATATTTTTTGTTTGTTTTTACATCAAAAATGCGCAGTTATTAATCTTTCGGGTTATTCAGGCCCACGGTGTATATATAGAAAACATCCATGCCTCAGGACTCAGGAACAAATATTTTTGGTCATCACACAAATAAATGCCCTTACCAGGATTCAAACCCTGCAACTGAGGAGGGACTGAAATCTTCTCGAGGCTGAACGTAGGGTTAGAGCCGGCGTAGCTTTATTTGACGTTCATATGCGCATTGTAATATGCCTACTTGAAAAATATAGTTATTTGTTTTACAAGGGGGCAAAGTAGTTGTTTAACCGCACGTGCCAATATTGATACCCGAGCAAGCGAAAGATTCCAATATTGAACCGCGAGCGTAGCGAGTGGTTCAAAAAGTGGAATCTTGAGCGTTGCGAGGGTATCAAGGCACGAAGGTTAAACAAACTTTACCACCGAGTGAAACACAAAATTTTTCACCACACCAACACGAACAAAATACTGACTATAAAACCTCAAAATAAATGAAATCCATGAATTTATTCAATATTTATGATTCAAAATCATCATTTATAGGTAAAATCTAGCAGCCAGACTTCGAGTTAAAATTTGTATGAAATTACTTTGCCCCCTTGTGGATGAAATGCAATTTTGCTATCTGTTTTCGAATAGCAAAGAAATCCTTTACCAGTTGGTGTGGTGAAAAATATTTCATTTTCATTTTCAAACCCAGAACCGCGGCGTAGCAAATAGGGTATGCAGAACCGGAGGCAGTTCCAAGAGTTTCATTTCCCGGTTCTGAGTGGGACTAGAACCGGGAGTCCCGGTTCTTAGTATTTTTGGGTTCCATGCCAAAAAGTGAAAAAAGGAACCCTTATGGCGTGACTCCGCAAATGCAGTTAACAATATAAATAAATGGGATATATTGAAAAGAACCGGGAGCACCGGTTCTAATTTTTAGCCCCGGTTCTTTTGCCACCATAAAATTACCGAGATTTCCCGGAAAATGGGGGCTATCGCGTATGAATTTGCCACTAGAGGCGCTGTTGTCGCGTGAGGTCAAAAAACTACTAAGTACTTACTACTACAGGTTTTGGCGGGCTTCGTGACATAAATTATAATTTCTTTAATTTACCTAAAAGCGATCTCCTTCGTGAAATTATCGCAAATATGTATTATTTGGCGATGAATGTGAACGGTTTGAAAGCGGAATTAAGAAAAAAGAGGCGTAAAAATATGATGCTAAGTTATTTTTAATTAATAATGTAGATATTATTTTTAATTAATGAGATTCAAAACTTTGTTTCGGCGCCGATCTTATAAGTCGCATTTAAATTTGACAGCTATGTCTCTGGACCTTACTCAACAGTGGCGCCAACTGGTGAGCAAAAAAACTATAGTCCTCATTGCCTGCCCTAGTAGCAGGCAGGGTTACGACTACGCTAGACCGGTCTAGTCAAAGTCAAAGAATAAATCACCGACTACAAATTCCAATACCGAGAATGTTGGAACATGTGCCGACGCGGGGAAATTGACCGGAATCCCCGGTACGGATGTTTCACTCTTCGTCTGTACTACAGGGTGTCTTTTGATAGCGGGTCAGTAAAGGCATTACCAGGGTCCATTTCTCAAAACTGAAAGTTACAAGTTACAAGCGGAAGTCTCTTTCCAACCTGTCATATTAGACACTGACAACCGCTTGTAAATTGTAACTTGTGGCTTCGAGAAATGGGCCCCTGATCCCGCGCTGCCACACAAAAATGGTCTTAGACGACCGTCGTATTTAATTTATGGAAATTGGTGTTTACAGATTTTAGAAAAAAAAACAGGGTGCGAGAACAAGGTCATTATTCGCAAACTTTGTTTTGACGCCAATCGATCCCATTCCTATCAAGGATCAAAAGCTTGTATGGGACTAAAACAAAATTTCCGGCTAGAAGATCCACAAATCGAGAAAACGTTTCCCATACAATTCGCGAGGGATAATTTGGTCGACTAGAGACGATTACACGTCAGTTTGGGCACAGTATAAATAAAGAGAACAATCATCCAGGATGGCCATTCCCGCTCCCCGCTGAAAGTGCAGCCCAACCCACTCTCGGTTATAGTTATCGCCTGTCAAAAACGCGACCAGTCGACCTGTCATATCTTACTCATACAAGCATAGTACGCGTTCATCTACACGAGCTTAGACTGGGTGCGTAGGAACGCGTATCTTTCATACATTTGAACGCCATAGATCGAGGTATGGTATGTGGAAACCCTAAGGCACTGTAGGCCTAGCACATGATGGCCACGAGAGTATGTCGCCGCGAGATAGATGACACGTCTTCCTCTAACTGTATTAATGACATAAGGACGGGTAGTCTATCTCGCGGAGACATACTCCCGCGGCCATCATGTGCTAGGCCTACGGTCCCACTGCGAACTAGTAAGCTACTCGTATGAGCTATCTGCTATAAAAACGAACAAAAGATAATCACCCCCGTGTAAATAAAAGAGACACGGCGATGTTTATAGTTGCTCGCCCAGCGGTGAGCTAACAAAATCGCCGTGTCTCTTTTATTTGCACGAGAGTGCTTATCTTTTGTTCATTTTTATAACCGATAGCTCATAGCTTACTAGCTCGCGGTGGGACCAGCAAAGAGACACGGCGATTTTGATAGCTCACCGCTGGGCGAGGAACTATAAACATCGCCGTGTCTCTTTTATTTGTGACAATCCATCACAGAAAGGCCCTTATGGCAGGTATTGAGTTAGGCACAGATCCTAAATCTGCATTAAATAAGCTATCTAATACAAAAAAAATCATGGCCCTAGGCCACGTACTTTTTTTTTTTAAAATCATCAAGCATACACATGCTAAGTATTGCACTTTTGAGAAAACGTGAAAAGAAGTTTGAAACTCACTTTAAGGGTGTTCCCATTGGAAGTTACATAGATGATGATTGATTGTGTATCTCAAGGTACATTTCTTTGAGAATCAGTTGTGATTGTGTTTCATCGACTTCCAGATCATGAAAAATCGAGCTTTGATTAGGGCAAGTCGCTTAAACATATTTTTTTGGCTTTTCTTCTAATATGTTGCTATCTGAACTATAGTACATAGTTATATATGTTTCAACTTACATTTAAGGATAGAAATAAAATCCCATGGTTCATTAAATATGTATATTTTAATCAGAATATCACAATTAGAATATTTAACATCTGCTCCTATAATAATAATAATAATATGACCATCTGCCAACAAGTTCGGCGGAACAAGGGGGCCATTTCGGACGCTTGGATTGACTATAAGAAGGCCTATGATTCGGTGCCTCATTCATGGCTGAGAAGGGTATTGGAGCTGTATAAACTTGATGCAGCTTTAATATCCTTCCTGGCTGCATGTATGAGGCAGTGGACCACAGTCCTTCGTCAACCAGGAGGCAGGGATGGCCCCCCTGGCCCGCAGGACTTCATAAGGATTGAGCGAGGAATATTCCAGGGTGACAGTTTGAGTCCATTATGGTTCTGCCTAGCTCTGAATCCCCTCAGCACGCTGCTGAAGGATTCTGGGCTAGGTTGCCGGCTTCGGAGAGAGGGTGAAGTCATCTCTCACCTTCTGTACATGGACGATCTCAAACTATTTGCACCGAACACCCAAGACCTGATGGTGCTATTGAAAACCACAGAAATTTTCAGTACCGCCATCAGAATGGAGTTTGGTGTCGATAAGTGTGCGGTCATGCATGTGCAGCGGGGGAGGTTGTAAATTCAGAAAATTTACAACTTTCTGAGACGATGTCGTTCAGATCTATCTCTGAATCAGAAACCTATAAGTACCTTGGTATGTCACAGTCGTTGGGTATTGAGGATGTTGGCATTAGACGGTCGGTGAAGGAGCGCTTTTTCAGTCGGCTGACAAAAGTCCTTAACAGTCTTTTGTCAGGAGGCAACAAAGTGCGCGCCTTTAACGCCTGGGTAATGCCTCTACTCATATACTCCTTTGGCATACTACGGTGAACCCAGACTGAGCTGGACGCCCTGGATCGGAGGGTCCGCTCACTGCTTACCACACACCGTATGTTACACCCGCGCTCGTCTGTTATGAGATTGTACATCCCACGGAAGTGCGGAGGTCGAGGCTTCCTAAACGCCAAAGATCTCCACAACCGTGAGGTGTACAATCTCAGGAATTACTTCCTTAACAACGAGTGCGGGATGCATCGTGATGTGGTGGCAGTGGACGGAAACCTCACGCCGCTCTCCTTGGCGAAACAGAACTGGCGCAAACCTGTGGTACTAAGTACTGCGGACCGCAAGGCGGTATGGGAGAGCAAGCAGCTACACGGGCGGTTCTACAAGGCCCTCACGGGACCCGATGTAGATCTGCTCGCATCGGTGAACTGGTTACGATTCGGGGACCTCTTCGGAGAAACCGAGGGTTTTGCCTGTGCAATTGCGGACGAAGTTATGATGACGAACAACTACCGGAAATATATCCTGAAGGACGGTACGGTCGACATTTGTCGGGCATGCCGCCGTCCCGGAGAGTCACTCAGGCATATCATTTCCGGTTGTTCTCATCTTGCTAACGGCGAGTACTTGCACAGACATAATCTCGTAGCCAGGATTATTCACCAGCAACTTGCTCTTCAATACGGCCTTGTGGACCGCGAAGTACCGTACTACAAGTACTTACCTGCGCCAGTTCTCGAAAATGGTCGTGCCACGCTCTATTGGGATCGATCTATTATCACTGACAGGACTATTGTAGCCAATAAGCCTGACATTGTGATAATAGATCGACTGCAACGCCGGGCCGTGCTCGTTGACATCACCATCCCCCATGATGAGAATCTCGTGAAAGCCGAGAAGGACAAGTCCAGTAAGTACCTAGACTTGGCTCACGAGATAACCGCCATGTGGGATGTTGATTCAACGATCATTGTTCCGATAGTCGTTTCAGCGAACGGTCTCATAGCGAAGAGTCTCGACCAACATCTTAAGAGACTCTCGCTAGGTGGCTGGATCAAGGGCCAGATGCAGAAGGCGGTGATCTTGGACACAGCGCGGATAGTCCGACGGTTCCTCTCTCTGCAGCCCTAACCACCGGCAGCTTGGGCCCTGCCCCGCTGCTGGCGGCACCCTAGGTTAGGTTTTTTATAATGTGTTTATATGTTTTATATTGTTTTGTAAGTGTTTTTTTATTTTACTTTTATACTATTCATATTATAAACAGCCTAAACGCCTAAGAAAGAAAATAAATAAAGAGAATAATAATATAATAATAATAATAATAAGCCCGCGGGGGCAGCTTGTGGCGAGCTGACGGTGAGTGGCGACACCGCGGACCCCTATTCCAGAGGGCACTTCCATCTAGCCCTCGCCTCTGCGCTTGCCTTAACCGGCCGGCCAGAGTGGATTCGCAAGAGCGGGACCTATGCTCCAGGTTGGAAGTGTAAAATGTCATAACGCCGGCGGCCTGCTGAACGGATCACCGGGATCTGGCTACCGCAGTCTCACCTCTCGACAACCTTTCAGCCACTCTTCAAGTGTTGCTCTGTTGTCGCACCATGCGTGCGGCCGTTTTGCAGGGCCCACTCAATGAGTTGGCGAGTCACCGCCTGTCTTTTACAATCTTGAGACTAGTTGTCATGGCAGGTGTCCGATAGTCTCCCCCCAGACCATTATCCAGTCCATCCAACTTGCACAACAATAGCCTATGACCTTAGTTCCCATCGCAACACAAAAGTGCTGCACTGAAATAGTCTTTACACCTGGCGGGGACCATCTCCGGATGTATCATATTGTGCGCTCGGGGATGGTATCCGCCAGGTGTATCCCTTGCCTTTAGATTAAAGTGTCTAAAAGGGCCTCTGTGCTGTTGGCTTCGGCCCCACACATGCCTCCCAAAAGTCCGGGACCCCATGGTCCCGAGATATGGTAAGACATACAAATAATAATAATAAAAAAAAAATGACGCTGTCAACGTCAGACGTGTTTTCGAAATTCTCTTCTATAATTTTTTACATTTTATGTTTACATGTTGCTTTTTAATCTTATTTATGTGGAAAATATTGCCCCGGACATGACATGATGCCATCACTAAATTGGGCTTGAAGCTGCAAAAGAAATAAGTTCAACATGTACATAGAACAAAAATGATTACGAGAAGTAAAACACGAGCTCTACAAGCGTCACCACGAGTAAACGCACGCCCACCACCCTCGCCCGCCTCGTCCGTCTCCTCGCAACCGCCGTCGAGTGACGAGTTCGCCACCGCGGCCGACACCAGCGAGTCGAGCGACGAGAGCGGGCCGCCGCCGCCGCCGCCACGACCACCTGCGCGACGAGGGCGGCCACCGCTGCCGGCACGCTTGGGGCCTGCGGGACATCCTGCCCCGCCCACGGCTCCCGCTGCCGGTGGTGTAGTGCGTCGCATGACATGGACTCGAGAAATAAACGAGAATGTCATGCGCGCCTATTACGGGGCCACAGAGGGGGGAACCCGGCTATCCGCGTACCGTTCGAGAATGCTGCCTCTGTTTCAGGCACTCGAGCCATCCACCACCGTATCGGAGCAGCGGCTATCGGATCAGGTGCGCGTCATTCAGCGGTCAAAGCGGTTGGATGACGCCACACTTGATCGGCTCCGCCAGGAGGCTCTCGCTACTCGCGCGGACCCTGCCTCGGGGCGGGATTTGCCCGCCATGTCGCCGGACCCGGTGCCCGAACCCGACCTGGCACCGGAGGCGCCGCGGGTTGATTCCGGAAACGACGGCGGGGACTTCGCGAGTCAGAGCGAGAGTGAGCCTGCCAATGAGCAACTGAGGAGGTCTTTGGAAGAGGCGATTACGCAGTATCGCTCCACAAGCAATCCTAGGCCACGATTACCACGTCTGCCCATGAATAGACGCAATCTAGCGCTAATAGGAGCCTTAAATGCTTTACTAGATCCATATATGCGGACTAGTAAAGATCTAGATGATACACACTCGATCATGTACTGCGGGGCCATCGCGGCGTGCCGTGTTGCTCGAGTCAAGTTTCCGGACGCTGACCGTGCAACTAGGACCGCCGAAGGTGTCCCTGCATGGCAAGTACGGATCGAACGTCGTATCAACTCGTTTAGGACTCTCATTGCAAAGCTGATCTGCTTCAGAGGGGGTAATAATCGCCCCCGAGTAATGCGCTTTGTGAACCAGGCGTTCGCGGGGACGGACATCAGGCCCCGCGACTATTTGGCCAATGTCACAGAGCGCATCGACTTCCTGAAGCAGAAAGTCTATGCATGGGCAAGCCGTATTCGCCGCTACAGAAAGCGTGTGGACCGATTCCAGCAGAATCGTCTTTTTCAAAGCGACCAAAGGAAAGTATACCGAAGGTGGGAGGAAACCGACCCTCGTGTGTCTGACGTGCGGCTGCCGGATACTACTGCCATGTCTGATTTCTGGCGTAGCATCTGGTCGGTGCCCGTCGAACACACGGAGGGTGAGTGGATGACCGTTGTCGAACGCGAGTGCGAGAGCATCGAGCCTATGGGGGCTATCACCATCAGCCCCGACGACGTAAGTTGTGCTACCCGTACGGCCCAGAACTGGAAAAGTCCTGGACCGGACGGATTGCACAACTTCTGGCTAAAATGGTTTCGATGCTCGCACTCGCGTTTAGCAACGCAATTTCAACAAGCCCTCGATCTTGGTTCTCTCCCACCTTCCCTAACAACTGGTGTTACTTTCCTGCTCTATAAGTCCGGTAGTACCACGGAAGCAAAAAACTACAGACCCATCACGTGCTTGCCTACACTTTACAAGCTCCTTACATCCATTTTGAGAGCAAAAATTAACGCGCATATTGTCGCTAACAACATTCTGGCTCCCGCTCAAAATGGATGTAGGGTTGGGTCCCGTGGTACTAAAGAGCTCCTCCTCATAGACATGACCATCTGCCAACAAGTTCGGCGGAACAAGGGGGCCATTTCGGCCGCTTGGATTGACTATAAGAAGGCCTATGATTCGGTGCCTCATTCATGGCTGAGAAGGGTATTGGAGCTGTATAAACTTGATGCAGCTTTAATATCCTTCCTGGCTGCATGTATGAGGCAGTGGACCACAGTCCTTCGTCAACCAGGAGGCAGGGATGGCCCCCTGGCCCGCAGGACTTCATAAGGATTGAGCGAGGAATATTCCAGGGTGACAGTTTGAGTCCATTATGGTTCTGCCTAGCTCTGAATCCCCTCAGCACGCTGCTGAAGGATTCTGGGCTAGGTTGCCGGCTTCGGAGAGAGGGTGAAGTCATCTCTCACCTTCTGTACATGGACGATCTCAAACTATTTGCACCGAACACCCAAGACCTGATGGTGCTATTGAAAACCACAGAAGTTTTCAGTACCGCCATCAGAATGGAGTTTGGTGTCGATAAGTGTGCGGTCATGCATGTACAGCGGGGGAGGTTGTAAATTCAGAAAATTTACAACTTTCTGAGACGATGTCGTTCAGATCTATCTCTGAATCAGAAACCTATAAGTACCTTGGTATGTCACAGTCGTTGGGTATTGAGGATGTTGGCATTAGACGGTCGGTGAAGGAGCGCTTTTTCAGTCGGCTGACAAAAGTCCTTAACAGTCTTTTGTCAGGAGGCAACAAAGTGCGCGCCTTTAACGCCTGGGTAATGCCTCTACTCACATACTCCTTTGGCATACTACGGTGGACCCAGACTGAGCTGGACGCCCTGGATCGGAGGGTCCGCTCACTGCTTACCACACACCGTATGTTACACCCGCGCTCGTCTGTTATGAGATTGTACATCCCACGGAAGTGCGGAGGTCGAGGCTTCCTAAACGCCAAAGATCTCCACAACCGTGAGGTGTACAATCTCAGGAATTACTTCCTTAACAACGAGTGCGGGATGCATCGTGATGTGGTGGCAGTGGACGGAAACCTCACGCCGCTCTCCTTGGCGAAAGAGAACTGGCGCAAACCTGTGGTACTAAATACTGCGGACCGCAAGGCGGTATGGGAGAGCAAGCAGCTACACGGGCGGTTCTACAAGGCCTCACGGGACCCGATGTAGATCTGCTCGCATCGGTGAACTGGTTACGATTCGGGGACCTCTTCGGAGAAACCGAGGGTTTTGCCTGTGCAATTGCGGACGAAGTTATGATGACGAACAACTACCGGAAATATATCCTGAAGGACGGTACGGTCGACATTTGTCGGGCATGCCGCCGTCCCGGAGAGTCACTCAGGCATATTATTTCCGGTTGTTCTCATCTTGCTAACGGCGAGTACTTGCACAGACATAATCTCGTAGCCAGGATTATTCACCAGCAACTTGCTCTTCAATACGGCCTTGTGGACCGCGAAGTACCGTACTACAAGTACTTACCTGCGCCAGTTCTCGAAAATGGTCGTGCCACGCTCTATTGGGATCGATCTATTATCACTGACAGGACTATTGTAGCCAATAAGCCTGACATTGTGATAATAGATCGACTGCAACGCCGGGCAGTGCTCGTTGACATCACCATCCCCCATGATGAGAATCTCGTGAAAGCCGAGAAGGACAAGTCCAGTAAGTACCTAGACTTGGCTCACGAGATAACCGCCATGTGGGATGTTGAATCAACGATCATTGTTCCGATAGTCGTTTCAGCGAACGGTCTCATAGCGAAGAGTCTCGACCAACATCTTAAGAGACTCTCGCTAGGTGGCTGGATCAAGGGCCAGATGCAGAAGGCGGTGATCTTGGACACAGCGCGGATAGTTCGACGGTTCCTCTCTCTGCAGCCCTAACCACCGGCAGCTTGGGCCCTGCCCCGCTGCTGGCGGCACCCTAGGTTAGGTTTTTTATAATGTGTTTATATGTGTTTTATATTGTTTTGTATAGTGGTTTTGTATTTTACTTTTATACTCATATTATAAACAGCCTAGCCTAAGATTTGAAAGAAATAAAGAATAATAATAATAATAAAGTGTCAGAATTATTGGGAAAAGGGCCCTTATGACCATCACAGATAAAAATTACTCATTGCTAATGTATTTTATTATTTTAGTTACTTATCTTGTATTATAACAGAATACCAAAGAAAAAAATGTTATATGAAGTAAACTTAAAATCTTGATCATTAATCAGTAATTCTCATAAAACGTTTATTATAATTATTAATTCACACAGTACCTACCAGATCGATTTGTAATTCTTAATATTTGTTTTTTAATTATTTAAGACACTTAGTATATCGGAAGAAAACACATCTTACCACCGATAATGTCACCAATAAGGGACCATTCATAAACTACGTTACACTTTCACCGGCTTTATGCAACTAGCCGCACAAGTCGACCGAGTGCCGCTCGGTCCGTTCGCCGCGTGAAGAGCGCGGCGTGCGAAGTGTCGCGAGTAAGAGAGAGACAGTGGTAACGGCGGCATTAGTCAAAGGAAGAACATCTTCGCTTTGACACGCCGCCGAGTGAGGTTTGAAGTCAGATTGCACTTAGTAGCTACTCACGAGTAAGATTTTTATTTTAAAGTGACGACTAGGTACCTAAATCGGGTAATTTTTAAATTAGGTATCAAAGTACTTCATTGAATCGTACCTATATAACATAAACTAACTTATAAACAAAAGTTGTAAGTAATTACAACATTTTTTAACAACAGTTTTCATATTTTCGAACGCGCTCTGGCATAAGGGCCCTTTTCTACTAAACTTTGAGCTGAATTTTAATATAGAAATACTTAACGTACACTACTGAAACCAAGCTACAATTGCACGTCTATTCGTATATTTTACTATTTTGCATAAATTCAAAAATCGATAATTTCGAACGATTTTACAAAAACGTCGATATCTCCGTAACTAGAAACCGCCATAAGGGCCCTTTTCTTATGGATTGTCACATTTACTCGGGAGTGATTATCTTTTGTTCGGTTTTATAGCAGATAGCTCATAGCTTACTAGCTCGCGGTGGGACCAGTACCTTAGGCAGTTGTTACACTGACTGAAATTTATTCGATTTCCGAAGATTAGCTGCTCCCTTCCTGCTTCCGTTAGATCGAATAGAATTAATTAATGCTATCACGCCTTTAATGATTCTGGTGCTGAGTTAGAAATATTGGAGTTTTTAACTTGAGATTCGACAAATGCTTTCTATTCAAATTTATTTCTTGGCATTCAATGAGTGAACTTTGTCCCTTCCAATTTGATCTAATAGTCTTATTGTAAGACTTATATTGACCGGGATATAGACAGTGATTACCTTTTTGATTTTTGTCGAGCTCCCGATATTTCGACGCAGTTGCATGCATCATGATCACGGAAAACTGACGAAGGCGGGCGGATGTCAAAGTTGCGAAGACAGCGCGCGATCTACCCTACTTCGCGCGCGTCGGCTGCGATCACTTTCAGCCTTACCACTGGTCGCATTCACACTCGATGGTCTGTCCAAACACACTACACTCACAGTGTCACTACGTTTGTTCAATTCTGACTTCACCGGTTTTTTACACAAACAAATCACTGGATTCCTTACATTAAATGTATCCAATGTATCAAATTTTGATAGTTTGAAAATTTCAATTGTGTGGATGGCTTAAAACTATCAAATGTATGGAATCCAGTGATTTGTTCATTCAAAACTCTTAGTCTTATTGTATTTTTCAGATCAAAGATGTTTAGTGCAAATCAAAGGGGATCGACTATCTATGTGATATGGCTGGTTTTAATGTCACGAGGACCGACCGCGCGGAGCGTGATCCGCACGACCAATTTGTATGAAGTTAATGTTGTCCGCGCGGACCCATCAGCTTCACTCTAAAACATAAAATATAAGGTCAGTGCGGGCAAACCGGCATACTTTATTTGAAATAACGTTTGAGTGGATAAAACTAGACTATTAAAGTAGTCTGAAGTGATCCGCATGGTCCTATGGGCTAGCAAATTTAATATTCTACACAGCTTTTATAATACTTTTTCTACTCCCGTACTGTTATTCGTGAGTTACAAGGTCGTGCATAGAACTTTAAAACCCTACATAAAAGATGTCAGGACAAGTCTATCTAGTCTATACCCTGAAAACATTTAGTAGCAGTAGCACGATATAGCTGTTACAGTTCAGTAAATACATTGCTACCAACTTAACAAACCAATTCGCAGAGTCGAGACTCATTCGTTTTCTGCTGCGTTCATTGGCGACGCGTCGAATCGCATTCAAATGTATGAGAACTCGATTCAACTCGGCTCGATTCGTCTTAGTGGCCAGGCTTCAAAGAATAGACATAACCATACCATAGACAGTTTTATTTTCATGTTTGCACTCAAACTGCATATTCAAAATGGTAGGCGGTCCACTAGATAACTAAGATGACTGAAAGTAGGTATTTGTTGATTTATAATTTTCTTTCAAAATAAGTGCTTGGTCGTAGAAAAAGTATTGTATGCAACGGTGTTTAACTGAGTCAAAAAATGCTCGTGGCGTCTTTATTAACAATTTTCGGCTTCGCCTCAAATTGTTACCCACGACACACACCTTTTTTGACCTCTTTTAACCACCAGTTGCATAAAATACTATTGGTGAATTAGAGTAAACTTATGTGATAAAAACCACTTTTTTTAAGGCTCGGCGGGTTGACCGTCCCCACGCGCGGAGTACGGAAAGACCGTCTAGTGCTCGTCGTCGCGTAATTTCATATGGAAATCAGTATCAAAATCATGTTCATTGTTATATTCTGTAATAACAAGGAGTGATAGATAGATATTAAAACTAATAACGTTGATATTTTCAACATATCAGCATTTCTCTATTTATAAGACAAGACCGTCATATGCCTTTTAAATGAGGTTAATAACCTTCTTTTTTCAGGTCCAGACAAGAGCAAAGCCGAAACTTATAATTAAAATTAACCTACAACACCCGTTTAAACTCGACTTATTTCCCATAAAGCCTAAAAAAGGTCCGACTACGCACAATCTTAAAAGTTACATATCCCCGTGACGGGTTAAGAATTTCGCCATCCCGCTTTCTTCCCGTGGGTGTCGTAGATGTCGACTGTGGGATATGGGTTAAATTATGGCGTAGGCGAGAGGCTGACGACCTGTCACTGCAATGTCACAATTTGGATTTTTCAACCCCTTTTTGCCAAGAAGTAGTTCATGTGCTCTGTGCCTACCACTTTATGGAATACAGGCGTGATTATATGTATGTAATTTTACTAAGTAGGTATAATATTAGGGTAGGCCTATAATAGCTGAAACAGACCGGTCTCCACAAACAATATTTTATGAAGATATCCAATATTCTAAATTGGCCCAAAAGCTGTCCCTTGAAAATATGAATATGGATAGGAACTAGCCATAACCGGTTATGGTTATTCATTTCCGTTACGTTAAATTACGGTCCCCCCGTAGAAACTACGGGCCGGCGCGTAGAAAACGTGAACTTATTTAGATAAAACGTGGAGTTACGTGAGCTGAAAATAGTACATTACATCAGAGGCCGGGAAAATGAGGATTTCCGGCCAAGTGGGTATATACGGATAGGGATACGAGGCTAGGAATCCGTTTTCACGCCGAGGCATGTATAGTGCTTTTCTCAAACATACAATGAAATTAAAAAAATGCTCTAAAGGACAATATTTTATAAAAAAAAAGTTACTTTGCAGGTCTAGGCCTAAAAAATAATATGAAATCACTTTACAGTCCTCTCGAGTTGTTGCACCCAAAAAGCGATACTTCCCAGCCCATTTTAAGGAACGTAAAGACAGTAAATATTTCATTGAATGTTTGAGAAAAATATATTTTTAGCAGAGAGCAGGGATATACACATATATTACCAGGAATAATATCAAGGGGTTTGTGTGTTGTGTTTATTTTTAAAACATCCGTAGAGTATTCATAAGTCGGCTGAGATAATCCATAATAATTTATAAATGGGAAAGTGTGTGTGTCTGTTTGTTTGTCCGCCTTTCACGGCAAAACGGAGCGATGAAATGTCGTGATTTTTTAAGTGGAGATAGTTAAAGGGATGGAGAGTGACATAGGCTATTTTTTGTCTCTTTCTAAACTGAGCGAAGCCGCGGGTAAAAGCTAGTCAAATATAAATGAGCTACAAATATTATATTATAATGAAAATGGTGCAGCGCCCATTTTAAGTACTAAACTAAAACCTGACCATAAATAACTATAATGATTATAATTTATTGTCAAGAATGCGCTGTTATTCTGATAAATGCGGTGACAGTTCAGAATAGTATGAAGAGAATAGTTCTAACGAAATTCCGCAACATGGCGAGCGGTCATCCATACTTATATTATAAATGGGAAAGTGTGTGTGTCTGTTTGTTTGTCCGTCTTTCACGGCAAAACGGAGCAGCGAATTGACGTGATTTTTTGAGTGGAAATAGTTGAAGGGATGGAGAGTGACATAGGCTACTGTTTGTCTCTTTCTAACGCGAGCGAAGCCGCGGGGAAAAGCTATTACTGTATATTTCTGGTCAGGCTTTAAATAATGGACTCGCCCAAACCATAGCAACAATAAAAATATCGTAACGACCCTTTGGGCCATTATTGTCGGATTTGACGCTTTATCGATATACTTATCGACTTACTGGCCAATTTCAGTTTTACGATATTACAGATTGGGTGGGGGTTATTAAATAAACTTTTTTACGATTATCGTTAGGGTGGATAACCAGGGTACATAGCCAAATGTACAAATGCTCACGATAATATCGTTATCGTAGCTAGCTATCTCTATCGGTCTTCAATTTAGAGTTGTGCCTCGTTCACTGAAAAGATCGCTCCCAACTAGTACGATCTCCGAAGTGTACTAGTTCATTCTTTTAGGAATTTAGTTACTACACCACAAATTGTAGTACACCACTAGAGAGCGAGAGACAAATTCAGTGTATAGGTGAGAGAAAGTACAGCTAGTAGTTACACTCGCTCGTACTAGCCGAGAGCACGTCATGGTAGATCGGCCGTTTTCGCGTGCTCTCGGTCCGAGTCAGTCGGTTCTAGTTCGGTTGCGGTCGGATCACACGGAACGCTTTGCTGTCATTGTCACTTCTCGGCTCTTAGCTCCTTTTTAACCGCCGCCCCAAAATCTCAATGAAGGTTGTTCTCAATTCGTCTGTATGTTATTTTTTATGTTTGTTCCTAACTAAGCAAAGCTTGTACTATGAGTTCTAAGCGACGATCCTCCTCCTCTTCTTCAACCTAGCGTTTTCCCGACCTAGCGCCAGAGTCCGCTTTCCTGCTCAGCCTTCTCCACTTTGCCCGGTCTTCGGCATCCTGAGGTGAGAGATTGTTCTCTTCCATGTCCGCTGTCACGACGTCCAGCCAGCGCTTCTTAGGCCTACCGCGGCCGCGTGACCTAGGGTCTTGGACGGTGAGGTTGAGGCATCTGTTTCCGACGTAGTCTACCGGTCTGCGGCGTATGTGTCCATACCATCGGAGGCGACTTTCCTGCAGCTTATCCGCCACGTCACGGATTCCGAGGCTGCCACGGATGTGTTCGTTACGTACCTATGCGATCTAGTCGCGTAACGCCACACATCCACCGCAACATCTTCATCTCTGTGACGTGAAGCTGCTGGACATGCCTTCCGAGAGCAGGCCAAGCGACGATATACATACTTAAATAGATAAATACATACTTATATACATAGAAAACATCTTTGACTCAGGAACAAATATCTGTACTCATGACACAAATAGATACCCTTACTGGGATTCGAATCCAGGATCGCGGCTTAGCAGGCAGGGTCACTACCGACTGAGCCAGACCGGTCATTTACACAGTTTATACAGTTAAAAAGCCTGTATCTTCAATTTAAAACACGTATCTACGTTCGTGTTTTGATTTATCGACGCTCATTTCGAATTTCCTCATCGCACATGTGTCGGACGACGTTTTTCAGCACCTACACATGGCCACAGCTCGGACACTGGCGATCAAATATATGAAAGAGGCGAGTTCCTAGCACACAGTCTAAGCTCGTGTAGGTGAACGCGTACCATGCTTGTATGAGTGACATATGACAGGTCGACTGTTCGCGTTTTCGACAGGCCGTAACTGTGAGGTAACCGAGAGGGGGTGGGCGGCACTTTCAGCGGGGAGCGGGAGTGGCCATACTGTACGATAGTACTCTTTGTTATACTGTGACATGGCACCTTGAAGTTTCGACCTGACAAGAAATGTCCCAATTTGCGAAAATCATTATTTTATACTGTACTGATTTTTAAGTGGAAACAGTTGAAAGGACGGAAAGTGATATAGGCTACTTCTCGTCTCTTTCTAACCCCCTTCCCTATAATGGGTAAGGTACAGCGGGGCAAATCTCGACTGGGGGGCAATTGTAACTAATCCATTTTTTCATTACACTATGATGTTGAGTTCTACATGTATCCACTGAACACGCCTACCATATATAACCGGTGGTCACTATATTTAATAATGCAAACATTGTAAAACATGGAAAAAATGGACCAGTTACATTTGTCCCCGACTCGAGATTTACCCCGCTGTACCTTATCGGAAATTTGTATGGAGAATTCGGCAGTTTTATTAACACGAGCGATGCCGCGGGCAAAAGAATAGAAATATAAAAGAGTGTGTATTTGAGTTTTGAATGATTCACGGTTATTTTCATTAGACTTATATTGACCGGGACATAAGGTAATCACGGTCTATATCCCGGTCAATATAAGTCTAGTGTGTATTTGTATCTTCATTTCCTTAACCCACGGAACCCTAAAAGGTGCTAAAAGCCCAAAAGAAGCACTCGATACACCAGAGGGGTTTAGCGAACACGAGCCGGCTTCATTTACAAACTTTTCAGTGGAATTTTCACTCAAAACATCTTAGGAATCACCTGATGGATTTTTACGGTTATTTGTAGACGGGATTTCTTTTTTCGTAAAACTCGCCCATTAAATGTGATTTTGCACGCAGGCGGAGCGTGGGTTATAGAAAAATCGTTCTCCCAAAGGAAGTTATGAAATTTCTAGTATCGTATCTAACTTTTTTTTTATCTTTTTTATATATTTTAATTGCTGCAAGTGTGATGAAAAACATTGTGTGTAACTCGGAGAGTATGAATATTACAAACTCGAGTCTTGAAATCGCTCCGGCAAGCCGTCGCGATTTAACTTACTCTCGTTAGTAATATTCAACTTCCTCCCCTTGTTGCACAATGTACTATTAATACTGCTTGGCAAACAAGGTTTGCTGATTTAAACACATCGTAGCATATGGAGGATTGCATCTTTAGGGCTTTTTTAATTATTTTAGTTTGTGAACGTAAATACGTAACTCGATAGCTCAAACCTCACTGAATATGTCATAATTTAATAGAATCAAAATTACAATTATTTTCACTCATCACAGTATAAAAGTTAAATGTCTTTATTTACATGAACATATTTAACAAACTAAGACTAAACTTCAATACTAGCTAACGTCTAAAATAGGTTCTTGAGGTACATAGGCTAGACGACTAGAAAAAAACCGGCCAAGAGCGTGTCGGGCCACGCTCAGTGTAGTATAAAGTTCTACTTTTGTGATTTTTTTCATATTTTTTAAACATATGGTTCAAAAGTTAGAGGGGGGGGGACGCACTTTTTTTTCTTTTAGGAGCGATTATTTCAGAAAATATTAATATTATCAAAAAACGATCTTAGTAAAACCTTATTCATTTTTAAATACCTATCCAACGATATATCACACGTTGGGATTGAAATGAAAAAAAATATCAGCCCCCACTTTACATGTAAGGGGGGTACCCTAATAAAACATTTTTTTTCCATTTTTTATTTTTGCACTTTGTTGGCGTGATTGATATACATATTGGTACCAAATTTCAGCTTTCTAATGCTAACGGTTACTGAGATTATCCGCGGACGGACGGACGGACGGACGGACGGACGGACGGACGGACGGACGGACGGACAGACAGACATGGCGAAACTATAAGGGTTCCTAGTTGACTACGGAACCCTAACTAGTTGACTACGGAACCCTAAAAAACGAATTAGACACATATTTTTTATTTTTTCTCGTAGGTAAACGAAAAATGACGACGGTACAGTGCGTTGAAGTTTCGCGTGACGTCACGCCTAGGTACAATTTTTACTTAGAAGTGACGTCATAAGCGGACTCCGGAACTTTGATGTCCTACATCTTTGTATTTTTTCATTAATTAGAAAAAGCGAAAAACATATATTCAGTATTTTTGGACGATCTAACTGAACGGACTACACAGAATGCCATTTTTTTTAATGTAGTCGTCATCCCTCTTGTGCAATGCAATCGCAATGCTGATACGTTGTGCGAGGAAGTCGCCAGCTCTTCAGTCACCAGTTACCTCAAACAGACGCTTCGCGATTCCTGTGAAACTTGTTCGCGCTGGGACCCCATGGACCTAGAGTTTCTACGCCAAAAGGCCCAAAAGGTAAAAGTAAATACATATTTACATATATACGAGTGGTAATATAATCCATAAGGTACAGCGGGGCATATCTCGACTGGGGTGCAAATGTAACTGGTCCATTGTTTCCATGTTTTACAATGTTTGCATTATTATGAAATGAAATGAAATGAAATGAAATGAAATGAAATGAAATGAAATGAAATATTTATTTTCCAAGTAGGCATATTACAATGCGCTTATGAACGTCAAATAAAGCTACGCCGGCTCTAACCCTACGCCTCAGCCTCGAGAAGATTTCAGTCCCCCCTCAGTTGGAGGGGGGTATCCACTATGGGACCAGCAAGAAACTCGGCGGGCCACTTCTTTTCAAAACATTACATCTTATAATTAACATGCATTAAAAAACGAGATACAATTTAATCAGCAAAAGTATTCATCAAAAAAAAAGAAATATTAAATTAACAGACTAGGTACCTGTAATTTAAATAGAGTGTCCACCGGTTATACATATATGGTGCGTGTTCATGTAGAACTCAACATCGTAGTGTCATAATGGAAAAAAACCGGCCAAGAGCGTGTCGGGCCACGCTCAGTGTACGGTTCCGTAGTTTTCCGTATTTTTCTCAAAAACTACTGAACCTATCAAGTTCAAAACAATTTTCCTAGAAAGTCTTTATAAAGTTCTACTTTTGTGATTTTTTTCATATTTTTAAACATATGGTTCAAAAGTTAGAGGGGGGGGGGACGCACTTTTTTTTCCTTTAGGAGCGATTATTTCCAAAAATATTAATATTATCAAAAAACGATCTTAGTAAACCCTCATTCATTTTTAAATACCTATCCAACAATATATCACATGTTGGGGTTGGAATGAAAAAAAATATCAGCCCCTACTTTACATGTACGGGGGGGTACCCTAATAAAACATTTTTTTCCATTTTTTATTTTTGCACTTTGTTGGCGTGAACGATATACATATTGGTACCAAATTTCAGCTTTCTAGTGCTAACGGTTACTGAGATTATCCTCGGACGGACGGACGGACGGATGGACGGACGGACGGACGGACGGACGGACGGACGGACAGACAGACATGGCGAAACTATAAGGGTTCCTAGTTGACTACGGAACCCTAAAAATGGATTAGTTACAATTGCCCCCTAAGTCGAGATTTGCCCCGCTGTACCTTACTAATATTATAATTGGGAAAGTGTGTGTGTCTGTTTGTCCGTCTTTCACGGCAAAACGGAGCGACGAATTGATGTAATTTTTTAAGTGGATTTAGTTGAAGGGATGGAGAGTGACATAGGCTACTTTTTGTCTCTTTCTAACGCGAGCGAAGAAGCGGGCAAAAGCTAGTTTAATATAAAATGAATACCTATAACAAAAACATCAAGTCGAAGCGAAAAACTCTTCACGCAATATTAATATACTTATTTGAAGGTAATCCACAATAGGCATTCAGACCGTTTTCTTCGGGACAGTGGCTCTCAAACTATTGTAATATTTTGGGGATTTCAATGACTACGCAAAATCTTTGCAAAAGCCGCTGCTAGCACATTGTCAAGGTAGGACTGCGAACAATATTCGACCGCCGTTGCCAACCCATTAGAAACTTGAACACTTTTTGCTGTTAAGTTAAGTACACAACAAAAAAGAGTGTACAAGTTCTAAGAGGGTTTGGGTTGCCGACGACTCAAAGGACAATAGATGGAACAAATTAGTTCCGTAGGTCCTTCCGTTCCGTCACCAGCACACCGCACCCTCGTTGATCTGTGGCAGGCTTACTCACCAGTCAGGAACACAACTCTATGAGTAGGGTCTAGTGCTATTTGGCTGCGGTATTCTGTAAGGCGGAGGTACTTCCCCAGTTAGGATCTGCTCTAGATTCGAGCGAGATGATATCCGCCGTGCTGTGCCCTACCACACATAACGGAATATCATTCGCTATGCCCTACCTCCTACACATTACACTCTTATTAGGTAGGTACGTTTATTTTACGTTTGATGGCGACAGGTCCTGAATCGTCTTTTTTTAGTGTCCAGATTTGTAAGAATTTAAAATAAAGAATGTGTAACGGCTCAGCTACGACATTGGTCTAAGCGCGACAGCAGCGGTGAGCGGCGGCCATACATTGGAGCGAGACACAGCGATGGGCCTTTTCATTCGCACGTATGACTGCCGCTCACCGCTGTCGCGCTTAGACCAATGTCGTGGCTGGGCCATTTTTTTCAAAGTTGTCCACCTCACTTTTGGATTTGGAATTTTTATGTGGTTTCCACTCAGAATCGCGAGCTCTTTCAATTCTAACAGAGAAAAAAGTGTCCCAAAGTTTTTTTCCGTTCCATTACCATTTTTTCATACATTTTGTATGGCGGTAACGGAATGGAAGGTTCGAAAAAAGGTATGGAAATCTTGGGACATTTTTTTTCTCCTATCAGGATCGAAAGACCTCGCGATTCTGAGTATTGATAGCGTAAAAAATACCCATGTTATAAAAAAAGTGGGGTGGACAACTTTGAAAAAAAAAACGGCTGGGCCGTAAAGGTTGGGTGCCACTGTGCGGCTACTTATATGTAGTGTCCGTATTGTGAGGCCCTTTCACGCCACCGCCGCCCCGGCATCTCTCGCAATATATTCTTGTATTTTATCGCGTCGCGGACTACTCAGACACACGATATACACCACTAATAAATAAAAACTGTGGGTCTAGTGAAAAATTTGCTGATTTTTAGTAACCCGACGGGGTGTTATAAGTTTGACGTGTCTGTCTGTCTGTTTGTTTGCGTGTGTCTGTCTATGGCATCGAAGCTCCCGAACGGATGAACCGATTTAGATTTAGTGTTTTTGTTTGAAAGTTGAATTAGTCGGGAGTGTTCACAGCCATGTTTCATGAAAATCGGTCCACTATATCGGGGTTTTTTTTTTCAAAATTTTATTTTTTGACAACAATGTTTACGGTTTGGCCAGTATGGCCACTCCCTGCTTCCCGCTGAAAGTGCCGCTCAACCGCTCTCGGTTACCTCACAGTTACCACCAGCCAAGAAAGCGACCAGTCGAACTGTTTTATCTCACTCACACAAGCATGGTACGCGTTCACCTACACGAGCTTAGACTGTGTGCGTAGAAACGCGTTTATTTCATATATTTGATCGCCGTTGTCCGAAGTGTGCCTGTACCGTACTTATTTATATCTATCTATCTATCTATAGCAGCCTCTAAAGCGCCCGTCTTCGGACATAGGCCTCCTCTCCATTCCTCCACGTCTGTCGGTCCATTGCCATCCGCATCCAGTTATCGCCATGTCATCTCTCCATCTAAGGGGGGCTTGTCGCGACCGCGGGTGTTAGCGGCCTTCCACACCATAGTTCGTCTCGCCCAGCGACTATGGTCCATCCTGGCAATGTGCCCAGCCCATCTCCACTTTCTGTGTCCAATTTCCTCCACCACGTCTTTAAGTTTTGTGACCTGCCTGATCCACTATTATTTTTATTTTATATTTATTTCTAGTTTTATGTAATCTGTGATGTCGGTATGCGGACGCATTTTATTACACCGTACGTTTATTTGCGAAATTACAACGAACGAGACAATGGAATTTAGAATATTCGCAGTTCAAGAAAACATAAGTTCCAAACATTTTAAAACTTCAAGTTTTGACAGAAGTATATGCAAGAAAGAGATGCAGATATTTGCCACTCACTCTTACCTATAGTTGCGTCTCAAAACTTGCAGCAATAAGTTGCTGGTCTAAACTCAGCTTTACATGTATTCATTTTCCGTGACTATTACGTCATGCTAGACGCCCAACGCTCGGACCGCTGCGCTAAACGAAGTTACCGCATCCCGGCTCCATGTAACATTTTTTTTTTTATAAACTGGCCAGTGATTGACCTTAGTCGCACCTGATGGAAAGTGACGACAAGGCCGAGGTTGAAGCTCACTGGTTCAGTAAACACACCTAGGCCAGTAAAATTTACTACTTTACAGGTTATTTAATAACCTCTGATCAAAAATGTTTGTTGACCTCTGCTCCACTTCGACCGAAAAAGACATGTGATCTGGGTACGCAGCCGAATGGCACAAACGCTCACGAAATGAAACGCTCGTAGATATCTATCTCTATCGCTCTTGCGAATCGTCGCGACAGAGCCAGGCTACCTTTCGCGCGTTTCGTTTTCGTTTCGCGTCGCAGAAATGCCATTCGGCTACGGCACCTGTTATCTCATGTTACAATTACATAATCCAATTCTATCTAATATTCGCATTGTCCGAGAAAGTTTCAAAAAGTGACAAAGCAGGAAATATCCTACTTACACGACTAAAACAAATATAACCCGTCTCTCTTCTGCCAGCTAGTAATTAACACTTGCCCTGTCCTCGCTTAGATGTACAGGATGATTCATGCCTTAAAATAGGTTAACCTTAATGTAGGACGTCAGGCGTTACTTTGCAGAAATCCATACTAATAAAAAAACTGGCCAAGAGCGTGTCGGGAATAAATCTTATACTTTAAACGAGTTCCGTATTTTATTTATTTATTCATTTAAATACTACTGAACTCTAAACCAAAACGATTTTCGCTGAAATTTACTTATGTGTTTTTTTTCATATCTTTTAAACATCTAAATGGTTCAGAATTTTTTATTTGAGCGTTTAATTTCATAGGTAGTTTTTTTAGTTTATAGTTTTATTTAAAATAGTTAATTTTTTCAAAAAAGTTTTAGTTTAGTTATAGTTTTATTTATAAATTCATATTAAGTTTTTTTTTGATCTTAATAGATGAATACCGGGTTCGAATCCCGGTAAGGGCATTTATTTGTGTGATGAGCACAGATATTTGTTCCTGAGTCATGGATGTTTTCTATGTAAATAAGTATTTATATATTGTATATGTATATCGTTGTCAGAGTTCCCACAACACAAGCCTTCTTGAGCTTACCGTGGGACTCAGTCGATCTCTGTAAGAATGTCCTATAATATTTATTTATTTTTTTTTATTTAAATACATATATATACACCTACATAAAAACATCCATGACTCAGGAACAAATATCTGTGGTCATCACACAAATAAATCCCCTTGCCGGTATTCGAACCTTGGACCGCGGCTTAGCAGGCATGTCACTACGGACTAGGACAGACCGGTCGCAATTATGCCACAGGAAAAAGATAATCCATACCAATATTATAAATGGGAAAGTGTGTGTGTCTGTTTGTTCGTCCGTCTTTCACGGCAAAACGGAGCAATGAATCGACGTGATTTTTTAAGTGGAGATAGTTGAAGGGATGGAGAGTGACATAGGCTACTATTTGTCTCTTTCTAACGCGAGCGAAGCCGCGGGCAAAAGCTAGTAGAATAAAACGACGCAACGGAGCCACGCTGTGACGTCATCGCCCAAATCAATTGTTTAATTTTATTTTTAATTTTGTTCTATTTATTTTCTCTCTTTTTTGTTAAAATCTAAGTTTCGTGACGCATTGGTTTTACTGTAATGTCATGTAAACATGTTTTTACTAATAAATAAATAAAAATAAATAAATAAAATTGATTAGTCCAATTCTTTTGAATCGCCCTGTATTTCAAATACGGCGTTCAACGCTATAATTCCACCTAATACCTTCGTCCGATGTCACAGGGTGTTGCAAAAAGTGATAATTATAGGAGAGCGTTAGGTACAGTCGTGCTCGGTTTGATTAGTGTTGGGCGGGAATAGTTTTTTCATCACACCCGCACTTTAAATGTGCTATTGCACGCAGGCGGAGCGTGAGTTATAGAAAAATCGTTCTCCCTAGAGAATAATGAAATTTCTTGTACCTTTTTTTACATCTATTTACATATTTTTTACATTGCGAGTGTGATGAATGAATATTACTAACTCGAGTCGTTAAATCTATATAATTTAACTAACTCTCGTTAGTAATATTCAACTGTTGCACAATGTACTATTGCATCACACTCGCTCGTAAACAGTGTAATTACATGCCTGCATGCATACTGATACGTAATGAGCTATTTTAACCTCCTGAGTCCCGGGCCAATTTTTCCGATTTTGAATTTGGAACTTTCTTTTATTTGTTTAAGAGTTCAAAACTCGAATTTAATTTGTACTTGTACAAGTACGCGGGGACTCAGGAGGTTAAAAAAGTGAATACCGGTGAGACGTGTGAAAAGTTACAAGATGGCGAATGTTCGAAATGTCAGTGTAGGTATTTCGATACATTTACTTATTTTACATACATATATACATACATACATACAATCACGCCTGTATCCCATAAAGGGGTAGGCAGAGCACATGAAACTACTAAAGCTTCAGTGCCACTCTTGGCAAATAAGGGGTTGAAAGAAAACGAAACTGTGACATTGCAGTGACAGGTTGCCAGCCTCTCGCCTACGCCACAATTTAACCCAATCCCACAGTCGCCTTCTACGACACCCACGGGAAGAAAGGGGGTGGTGAAATTCTTAACCCGTCACCACACAGGCAACTTAAACTTACTTTTACTTAGTTTAAAATTTGGTTATTACTAATAAGGTCTAGTTTACCCTTCGGGTTGGAAGGTCAGATGGCAGTCCCTTTCGTAAAAACTAGTGCCTACGCCAAATCTTGGGAATGTGGAATTGTGGAATTTAACGCAAGCGAAGTCGTGGGCAACAGCTAGTATATAAGAGATATAAGTATATATATATTATATTAGTAAAACTGTACATTACATTAGCAGCATACTCTTTATTATAGGTACTGTGACATTAGCTACAATTTAACACAATATTGTCAGTTAACCGAATTAAGTTCCCGTACGTTTATTGAGCCCGACTGTATACTCTTTGTGACAAAGGACCTCGTAATTGTTTTTCTAATACCAGTTTTAGGGTTCCGTCCTCGTTTATTTATAAATCTAGAGCAGAGCCCAACTGGGGAAGTACCTCCGCCTTACAGGAGACCGCAGCCAAATAGCACACTACACCCTACTCATAGTGTTGGGTTCCTGACGGTGAGTCAGGCTGCCAGAGCTCAACGAGGGTGCGGTGTGCTGGTGACGGAAGGACCTACGTACGGAACTAATTTGTTCCGTCTATTGTCCTTTGAGTCGTCGGCAACCCGAACCCTCCTTAGAACTTCTACACTCCTTTTTGCTGTGTACTTAACACAGCAAAAGGGAGTGTACAAATTTCTAATGGGAAATAAAAAATATACTTTAAAAGTACATTCATTCTACTTACTACTTAGACTTTCTTGTCGTGAACGATTGGTCTGGCCTAAGAGCGTGCCTGCTAAGCCGCAGTCCTCGGTTCGAGGAACAGCGTGAGATACGAGATTTTTTTTAAAGTAGTGACGATATGCAAAATAATAGAAAACTGTGGGACCATATTTATGTCTCTTGTTTTATGCCCTAGATTGAAAGGGCTCGTGATTCTAAGTAGAAATAACCACAAAATTAAAATTTTGAAAAACCCCGACCGCGACATAGTGGACCGATTTCCATGAAACGTGGCTAAGAACACTCCCGACTAACTCAGCTTTCAAACAAAAAGACTAAATCTAAGTCGGTTCATCCGTTCGGGAGCTACGATGCCACAGACAGACACACACAGACAGACAGACAAACAGACAGACAGACACGTCAAACTTATAACACCCCGTCGTTTTTGCGTCGGGGGTTAAAAACATAAGATTTACCTACCTTAGAAAAAAATGTTTGGTGATTGTTCTCGCGAAAATGGCCACCCTTCGTCTCATCATTAACTTGCTTACGTTTCAAATCATGTCTCACACAGTCCGTCCGCATTTTCCTCGGTTTTCCTCTTCCCTCACTTCCTCCATTCATTCGTAATACCTTTGTTATCTTATAGAACAAAATTGATTGCAATAGCTGCCTCCAGAATTAATATTTGATATTCTACACGGTGCTCATGAGGAAACCGAATAGTTTTCTTGAAATGTCACGTTTCCCGGGATTTAACACTAACGCCGTGGCTTGCGTGGGCGGCGGTCGCGCGATGGTCGCGCGACGGCGATGCGACGCATACGAAATCAAACCTTATCGATATGGAAGTACACGATGCGATGAGACGCGACGGCGACGGTCGCGCGACCGTCGCCCACGCGAGACACGGCGTAAGTGTTAAATCCCGGGAAACGTGACATTTCAAGAAAATTATTAGTTAGAGCTATTTCGTTAATAAGCGCTGGTTGCCTAGGGGTAAGAGCGTGCGACTTTCAATCCGGAGGTCGCGGGTTCGAACCCCGGCTCGCACCAATGAGTTTTTCGGAACTTATGTGCGAAATGTCATTTGATATTCGCCAGTCGCTTTTCGGTGAAGGAAAACATCGTGAGGAAACCGGACTAATTCCAATAAGGCCTAGTTACCCTTTGGGTTGGAAGGTCAGATGGCAGTCGCTTTGGTAAAACTAGTGCCTGTGCCAAATCTTGAGATTAGTTGTCACAGCGGACCCCAGGCTTCCATGAGCCGCGGCAAATGCCGGGATAGTGCAAGGAGGATGGTGATCGTTAGAGCTGTTTCCGAGATGATTTAATATGTATAATTATTTTCGTGGCGTATCATATTGAGATCAATTTAAGTTCGAAATGTTCGAAGGGGCCCATGGGTCCGGTAATAAATAAGGGGGCCCTAACCTCTAACGTGTCAAGGCTAACCGACGGGCTCAAAGGGTCTCTAATGCTTTAGTAGGAATTTATATCAGGTCGGCATTAGCACAGTATAATAAAGAGTACTATCGTACAGTAAGGCCACTCCCGCTCCCCGCTGAAAGTGCCGCCCACCCACGCTCGGTTAACTCACAGTTACCGCATTTCAAAAACGCGAACATTCCACCTGTCATATCTCACTCATAGAAGCATAATACTCGTTCGTCTACACGAGCTTAGACTGTGTGTTAGGAACGCGCCTCTTTTATATATTTGATCGCCAGTATCCGAGGTGTGGCATTAGTTTTGAATAAAATAAAATTGAATCGATGTAAATAATACAGAAACTATTTAAGATGAATCCGCGTAAGAGTAACGTGAGTTACGACTTCATTGAGTGCTTATTTGAACAGTTGCAAATGAAAGGATCTATGCCATATATCGTGAAAAGGAAAAACTTACACAGATTAACCTATCTAGCCCGAAACGATTTCAGCTTTTTCACCTAATTAGGCCGTTATTACATTATCCGATCCGATATCGGATGTCGGACCGACATCCTACATCCGATAAACGCTTCCGATAGTGTCAGATGTCGGTCCGATAAAACGCATTGTTCCAAATCAATGAAGTATGATTTAGTATCAAAAAAATTTAAAAATGTTTTATATTTAATAATTATAAGCACTATATCCTAAATATTAAATTGTAAAATTAAAATAACGAGCATAAAAAATACTCAAAGTGTAAGGCAAAATAAATAATTTTACATTCAACTATATCTACTAAAAGATGAAAAAACTAGTATCCGCAATTCGGACCGATGCATTACAACCTTCTTTTTTTCCATGGAAATTGTCAACTACCTAATTTGAATTTCGATCATTAGCAGCTGTTTATTAGACGCCATTTTTGTCACGCACACTACTACAAACGTATACATACATTATATACGCACACAAACAAATATTATCGGCCGACAACTGGCGGGGGGTCCGGCAAGCCAAAAAATGTCGAAAGCGTCCTGCCGATATCGGCAGTTCGATGGTGCCTCGGACAAAAACTGCTGTAGGCAAGTGCCATCAGGCATTGAATCTGCAATTTTGGCGTTTTATATCGTTGTTTAGTAATAGTGATCTATTAAATACATAAAAGAAAGACCCTGTATTACAAGTGTGTTTCCAAGCATACGATTTGACATAAATCTTACCTTTCGAGAAACGGGCCCCTACATCCTTCCTACATCCGTTATCGGATCGGATAATGTGAAAACGGCCTAAACAATGCAATAATGTGGATAAATCCCTTTGTAGTCGACTGTACTAGTGGGGAGCGATCTTTCCATCGATCAGGCACTCTACAGGATGTAGTCTAACTGCCTTAGGTTACAAGGAAATTACATAACTTAATCAATTGGGTGACCCGGTCTTTCATACACCCTGTTTTTATTTAATTCCGTTAACTTAAGAATCTTTAGTTCAAATACAATCAATTTCTCTAAGAAATTAGTCTCTTTAACTCTTAGTCCGTTTTCACATTATCCGATCCGATATCGGATGTCGGAAGGATTTCTATAGAAAAAATCCAAGATGGCGCCTGTAATGTATGGGATATCGGTCCGACATCCGATATCGGATCGGATAATGTGAAAACGCACTTACGGTTATCGAATTATTAAGAAAATTAATTGGGTACTATGGGTATTACAAAAGACATATATAACTCCGTATAGAAAGATAAAGCCTAAAAAAAAACGTACCTCAGTACCATACAGAAAAAGGTACCGTGGCCTAGATGGCATTACATCTTTGGGGTACGCTCAGCTAGATGTAGCTTATATTAATATTTGACATTTTAACACATATCAAGCTAAGAATACGGGCCAATTGGTCAAAACTGAGGTTCAAATGTTTTAAGCCAGTGTCAAGAGATGGCAGTCTATGCACTGTGATTACACATTTTACTTTGACTTTAACTCTCTATAATACTCGATCCTCTTTGGTATTACCTATCATATAAACGGTGAGAATAAAATATATACATATATTATGTCATCACGGAGCCTTTTGTCACAGTAAAATAAAGATATCGTACAGTATGGCCACTCCCGCTCCCCGCTGAAAGTGCCGCCCATCCACGCTCGGTTACCTCACAGTAACCGCTTGTCAAAAATACGAACAGTCCACCTGCCATATCTCACTCATACAAGCATGGTACGCGTTCACCTATACGAGCTTAGAATGTGTGTTATGCACGCGCCATTTCCTATATTTGATCGCCAGTGTCCGAGATGTGCTTTTGTAGACTTTACGTATAAAGGACCATACATTCCATAGGTACATTATTTTGTTAATTTCTACATCGTTTTCGATTAAAGCAGCTTGATTTTACTAGTTTCAATTTAACGCGAGCAAAGCCGCGGGGTAAAGCTAGTAGAATATAAAAAAAACTGATAAGTTTTTTGAGCTCCAAATGGTCTCCAAGTTAAAAACATGGTATACCGTTAGAAGACGCACATGGCACATCACTACTTGTAATCCTCAACATCGCGTCAGAGGAACGATTAAATTTAAATTAATGTTTTAAGTACAGCTACAGACTCACAAGGAGAATAAAACCATGTACATACATGTATCTGTTGTGTATAAGTATTTATACGTATTTTACACATGTGAACCAAAGAGAATAGAGTATACACGGAGTAAACCGAAAGATTTTTATTACGCATTTCTGAGGGCAACGAAAAAGTTACAATGTTATGTGAGGCCAAGAGTATATGTGCGAAACAGTGCTTCAAAATGTAATGCCATATCTCATCACTTTTCCGAGAAAGTAACATCACACTGAGATATCACTCGAAACATTACCCGACCTTGAACAGCGCTCAGTCGCGCGCGAGATGGCACCAGCACCTCATCACCAGCACATATATCAACAGCATTACGCACGCGGCGCATGTTATTCAGTATTCACTAACTCAATATTCTTAATAACGAACAAGTAACTTTTCACTGTTATTTATGTAGTTAGCCGCGAAAGTCTTCAACTAAACATTTTGACAACAATAATAATTACATTTTGTTTTCGGTGGGCTCAAAATCACAGGCAAAATTAGGTACTCTGTTTAGCCGCATCCACAAAAATACTATAAAAACTATAATAAAAACATAAACTCTATGCGGACGCATTACAGTTTTAAATCTTTTGGACTGTTGTATAAAATCATATTCGTAAGCGAAATTTGCAAGTACGTAAACGAAGAATGTAGTATATTAGTAGGTATTTTGGATGTATTTTCACACAAAAAGTAAATGTTATTCCCATAGCTGGGCATTAACTCGTTAATCCGTTAATCGTTAATTAACGAAGTTAACATTTCGATTAACGGATTAACTTTTAAGTTAACTTGAAAAAATGTTAACGGACTCGTTAACTTCCGTTAAATTTCTCCAAGTCCGTTAATCGTTAATCTAGTAGGGCACAGGCGCCATCTACGCTGCGAAAAACACGTTCTGAACGCTACTATAAAAGCCCGAAGTACGGCAAATGCTATGATTTGCCGGTAAATCCTAGGTTTTACCGATGTCGATTGCTAAAATTCCGAAATATTACCTAAAAAAGTATTCTTCACGTGGATTTGCTTTTACTAACTTTGATTCGGTGAATCCTAAGCTTTACCATGGCGACTGTTGTAGTGATAGGGCAGCAAATTCGAGCCCTATTTACGACCACATTCGCTTCCCTAGCCTCTACCGCCCAAAGTGCCACAACAGTCCCGTCACCGCCAGCGTCTCTCCTGACACAGCTCTTGGCAGTAGCTCAGGCGATCACTGCCTTCCACGTGCAGCCTAGAGTTCAATAGGCTAGCTGTACTTCGGCCTTTTACAGAAATATAATACGTTATAGTGGATACTGATGCAACTAAATATTTAAAGAAAAATTCATTTTTTTTCACGTGTTAACGGATTAACGATTAACTTTAACTTACGTTAAATTTGTCGAAATGTATCGCTTTAACGATTAACGAAGTTAACTTTTTTAGTAACGGATTAGCGATTAACGAAGTTAACTATTTGATTAACGGTGCCCAGCTATGGTTATTCCTAAAACTGGCACTGAAAATAGTAATTAAACAATTTTTTTTCTAAAAAAATCCTTTTTTGCAATGAGTTACTTTTTAGGGTTTCGTAGCCAACTAGGAACCCTTATAGTTTCGCCATGTCTGTCTGTCCGTCCGTCCGTCCGTCCGTCCGTCCGTCCGTCCGTCCGTCCGTCCGTCCGCGGATAATCTCAGTAACCGTAAGCACTAGAAAGCTGAAATTTGATACCAATATGTATATCAATCACGCCAACAAAGTGCAAAAATAAAAAATGGAAAAAAATGTTTTATTAGGGTACCCCCCCTACATGTAAAGTGGGGGCTGATTTTTTTTTCATTTCAACCCCAACGTGTGATATATTGTTGGATAGGTATTTAAAAATGAATAAGGGTTTACTAAGATCGTTTTTTGATAATATTAATATCTTCGGAAATAATCGCTCCTAAAGGAAAAAAAAGTGCGTCCCCCCCCCTCTAACTTTTGAACCATATGTTTAAAAAATATGAAAAAAATCACAAAAGTAGAACTTTATAAAGACTTTCTAGGAAAATTATTTTGAACTTGATAGGTTCAGTAGTTTTTGAGAAAAATTTAGACTGACTAGACTGTATTTATTACTGTATTTTCTTGGAAATAAACATATTTTATTTCCAAGAAAAGGAACTAGGTAGGGCGGGCGTGTGGTCTAGTGGTAAAGACGTTAGCCGCGTAAGCTGAAGACCCGGTTCGATTCCCGGCTCGGCCACCAGTGGGCCTTGCCGTTTTTTCTTTCGTGTATGATATCTATTTCAATTTATAATATTTTATTTTATTTATTTTTTATTTTTATAAAATGGCAAAGTTTGTATTTTGAACCGCATTCCCATTTCTTTTTCAATATCATTGGTATCAAGACAAGTACCAAAAGATTATTTATATAGGAATTACCTTCTTTTAAAAATGTAACTATAAGTAATTAGCTTATAATTTCTATTTTAAGATGCATGCCCTTTTGTTCTATCTACCATGTATGTTGTGGGCAGGGCCGGATTAAGGGTAGAGCGAGTGGAGCAGCCGCTCTAGGCGCCACATGGTAAGGGGGCGCCAAAATCGAGAATGTGGAAAAATCCATACAAAAAATTATACATTGCGTGGGCGCGCACATATCACAAAATGGCGAGAGGAGTCTGGAATTAATAAAACTATTGAAAATCTAGATTTGTAATTCAGATTAAGTGGAAAGTTGCACCACACAGCCAACATATACCAACATTCTTAAGGGCGCTGTTGCTAGGGCGCCGTAAAAGGAGGATTCTAGCCCTTGACGAACCACATTGTTTTGCGGCCCAAAGACAAAGCTACTTCGTTAAATCCAAATGCAAAAATATGAGTCTATCCGATAGTCCAAAGTGGAGTGCCTCATAAAGTCAAAGGCGCGAAAAGTCTCAGAGAGGCGCAATTTTGTGAGTCACAGGAGATGAGCGAACTTCAAAGGACTAAGATTCCGAAGGGCACTTAGTGGCAAAATACCGAAATGGACATCCTGACGGTGACGATCGTTCGCAGTTAATGTCTTAATTATAACTCTTAGTTTTATGAAAATAATAGTGATGGCGAAATATAAGTAAGGCCTAAAAGTCGGGAACATAGGCGCCTTGTGAAGTCAAAACACCGTAAAAAAAATCGCGCTTGCTTCGCTCGCGCTTACTATTTACATCAGTTCTCTTTTACTTACTTACGAAAAATTCCGCGCTCGCAGCGCTCGCGTTTTCATTTCAAGTCTGCTTTCCTGACTTCGCCACTATAGTACTTTTGTTTGTTATTTTATGTACCTACATGATATCGACGTTCAGCCCCACATAACTATATTTACTAGGGTGCGACTCTGAGAAAGTTCAACCCTTGTCCGTTTTCTGTGTGATGAAATCCATAAATTCTGTATTGCCTTACGGCATTATTATGAAAAAAATTTCGCGCTCACTACGCTCGCGATTTTTTAATCAACGTCGTAAAACGTCTTCCCAAGGGCGCCGAAACTCAAACTCGCTCTATCCTGATCGAGTGCACGGGCCGGCGCTGGTTGTGGGAATGAATAAAGTTCTTTGTCTATCTACTCCATAATAAATAATCGTACCTCGATTTTTAGCGCCGGTTAAATACTATGATAACGACACTGATGAGGCCTACAAATTTATTTTTTTCAAAATGTGTATTAACGTGATATCATACATACATACATACAATCACGCCTGTATCCCATAAAGGGGTAGGCAGAACACATGAAACTACTAAAGCTTCAGTGCCACTCTTGGCAAATAAGGGGTTGAGAGAAAACGAAACTGAGACATTGCAGTGACAGGTTGCCAGCCTCTCGCCTACGCCACAATTTAACCCATATCCCATAGTCGCCTTCTACGACACCCACGGGAAGAAAGGGGGTGGTGAACGGACCACACAGGACGTGATATCATGATTTTAAAATAAAGAAATATGCCATTTGTTCTTATACTTAACATAATAACACGCAAAAATATTTGGGGAAAATATGATTTTGGCCACTTCCAGGCTGCGAACAGCGCCATCTAGTTTTAAGCCTAAAGGGCCCATACATTTCAGTGGTACGCTTTTTTGTATGGGCTTTGTCAGTCCAGTATTAAATCGTTCTTGTCCATACTAATATGTATTATAAATGAGAATCTGTATGTTTGTCCGTCTTTCACTGCAAAACGGAGCTACGAAAGTTTTTATAAGTGGATGTAGTTGAAGGAATGGAGACTGAGAGAAAATACAACCAGTTTTCATGTTCGTTCAACAAGTTTTTTGGTTAAAATAGCGCCTACGTGCTCTTTGGTTCAAACAACAAGCTACTTGTCATTTGGATCGGCAATATATTTGAATCAACAAGTCGATTTTATAAAAACAACCTGACACATATTGTTTTAAACATACGTTTGGCTGATTCAAACGGATAAACCGCAACAAGTCGAACTTGTTAAATTCACAATGCAAATTTCTCTCAGTGTAATGGAGAGTAACATAGGCTACTTTTTGTCTCTTTCTAACCCCCCCACTTTCCTGAAATGGGAGGTGGAAGTTTGTATGGAATTCGCAATTTCCAAATTTAACGCAATCGAAAACCGCGGGCATTATGCATTATAATAGTTATTTGTTATACAAGGGGGCAAAGTTGTATTTAAACGCCGAGTGTGGAATTGAAAAACGAGCAAGTGAAAGGATTCTATAGTTGAACCACGAGCGACGCGAGTGGTTCGAGAATAGAATCCTGAACTTACGAGTTTTTTAACACACGAGAAGTAAAATACATTTGCACCCGAGTGTAACATAAAACTTTTCCCCTCACTATAGCGAGGAAACTACAACGCAAAAAATGCGTTTATCGCTGCTTCCAGTAGTTCCACAGGTGGTAAATCATCTTTATTACTAGATTCACCTACTTTTATCAATTTTAAAGCAGTTAATTTGACTTTATTCAAGGTCAAATTACTTTACCCACTAGTGGATAAAATGCGTTTTTACCCGCTGGTATTAAAGGACAAAATACGTGTTTCCGAGCTAGTGAGGGGAAAAATTTATAAACACGCACACAAACCGAAAGATTATAGTATTGAAAAGCTACACACATGTGAAAAAAATGCCAATTTCGTTTCACGGCCAAGCTGTCTTTAATGTGAGGGGGTTGCCAGGTAGCGGTTGCCATGGCAACTGAATTGATCGAGCCCCGGGTTCGATTCCTGATGATAATGAAAAATAGAGTTAATAAGTATATGGACAAAAAATAAATCTTTTTTTTTAAGAATTTTGAAGTAAGATATAAATGTTCTTTACCTAAATTAAGGTGTAAGTATTTTATGTTTGTAGAGGAATCGAAACTTACCTACGTTACTTATTTTTGTATATCTGTTCAGAGTTGGGTATTAGCAAAGAGGATCGAGTATTATATAGAGTTACGGTCGAAGTAAAATGTGTAATCAACTAATCACAATGCATAGACTGCCATCTCTTGACACATGTTTAAAACTTTTGAACCTCAGTTTTGACAACTTGGCCCAAATTCTTAGCTTGGTATGTATTAAAATGTCAAATATTAATATTAGCGCCATCCAGCTGAGCGTATGTACCCCAAAGGTGTAATGTCATTGTAGGCCACCGTACCTTTTTCTGTATGGTACTGAGGTACGTTTTTTTCTTAGACTTTATCTGTCTAGTGTCTATACGGAGTTATATATGTCTTTGGTATTGGTTAAGATTTTTTTCCTTTGAATGATACAAACTAGCAAGTTTTATTAAATTGGATTCACACAATTGATTTTTTTAAGTAAAAGTTTGTCGAAATCGAGAATCTCTACAGCAAAAAACAATTGCGAGTTTGTGAGTATTTTCATCTACAAATTATTCCTCTTTTAAAAGTATGAATACTAATAAACCTCACTGAAAGGGATACTTAAATACCTAGTATAAAAATCTTTCAATTGAGCATGACCCCGCATACATTAAAGAGGCATCTCGCCATTCACTGAAACGGACCAAAAGGGCGATTCGAAAGAATAATGATAATCAAAGCTACACGAGCTTATTCCACCGTCCCCATTCTACCATCGGACTCTTAGACACACGTCCGGTTTCCATCCTAGTCAACTAAGGAACCCTTATAGTTTCGCCATGTCTGTCTGTCCGTCCGTCCGTCCGTCCGTCCGTCCGTCCGCGGATAATCTCAGTAACCGTAAGCAAATGAATAAGGGTTTACTAAGATCGTTTTTTGATAATATTAATATTTTCGGAAATAATCGCTCCTAAAGGAAAAAAAAGTGCGTCCCCCCCCTCTAACTTTTGAACCATATGTTTAAAAAATATGAAAAAATCACGAAAGTAGAACTTTATAAATACTTTCTAGGAAAATTATTTTGAACTTGATAGGTTCAGTACTTTTTGAGAAAAATACGAAAAACTACGGAACCCTACACTGAGCGTGGCCCGACACGCTCTTGGCCGGTTTTTTTTAAATAAATACATAAATATTATAGGACATTCTTACACAGATTGACTGAGTGCCATGGTAAGCTCAAGAAGACTTGTGTTGCAGGTAGTCAGACAACGATAGGTATATATAATATACATAGAAAACATCCATGACTCAGGAACATATATCTGCGCTCATCACACAAATAACCTTACCGGGATTCGAAGCCGAGACCGCGGCTTAGCAGGCAGGGTCACTACTCGCTAGGCCAGACCGGTGGTCCTAGGTTACTTGGTAGAAATTCCGCTTTCTTATGCGCACTGCCAAGGAGTGGAAATCCTTACCGGCGGTTATGTTTAATTATTTTTAAGAACATCGCAATTTCAATCGGGACGAAGGTTTTAGGATCTCATCCACATGGAATCCTGTCATTAATAAGTGTAAGCCGAAAATAATATCCACAGTCGTTAAATCGAATATCGTCAGTGTTGTATGTCGACAGAGTAACATCCCTAGTGCGCAAACAGTTCAAGTTGATAATCAAAACCAAGTGCGGGTAGTTCGAAAAACTCGCGCGGCTGTCAGAAGGTGTTGATGTCATTTCAAGCCAGTCTTCTCCGAGACCACGGGGACAACGCCGTCCTTGAAACGTTGGAGGTCAGTTTAATATGTAGTTATACGCGATTAAGTCCCGGTTTTTAAAAATAATTATGTGTAATAATCGTGAAAGTTTAAATCGGCGGTTATGTTTCCCAGAGTGAACAGTAGGCCTAGCACATGACTGCCGCGGGAGTATGTCGCCGCGAGATAGATGACACGTCTTCTTCTAACTGTATTAATGACATAAGGACGGGTAGTCTATCTCGCGGCGACATACTCCCGAGGCAATCATGTGCTAATGCTAACCCTGCAGGCATCTTCCGGGCGAGCTCACTCCATCTTTGCCTTTGGCCAGTCTGTGGCCAAGAGTAAGAAAGACCATTTATAATTATTAAAAAAAAGAGATTACATATTTAGAGGTATATGTATTTCACTTATGGCATTCGCTTGCAAGTAGGTAGCTACAAGCTAATGTTTCAGACACTGGTGATCAAATATATGAAAGAAAGCGTTTCTACGCACACAGTCTAAGCTCGTGTAGGTGAACGCGTACCATGCTTGTATGAGTGAAATATAACAGGTATACTGTTCGCGTTTTTGACAGACGTTTTTTTAATTACACTCGGGCGGCGCGGCGCTGGCTTCCGTGCTGGCTGGTGGTCCGTTCCGCGTCTTACGACGTGCGTCGCCTGTGTGTAATCGTCCCTTAGGCTTTATCTGTCTATACGGAGTTATATACGTCTTGATAGTTGGTACTTATAATTAACCTAGATCATGCCGATCTATAAATATACTATTAAAGGTCCCACGGTGGAAAATAGCCATTGTGACACAAGTTCTAGGAAATAATATTACTTCCTTGTCTTGAGGATAATTATACATTTACCATCTACAAACTCGGTACCTAGCATAGAGTAATAACTAATAAGTAAGGGAATAGTTGTAACTTGTGACTACATACATCAGTAAATGCGAGTTATTTGTAGTGACATCTAGCGTCACCACGCGTCAATCACGCGTCAAATAGTTTAAATTATCCAGTACCACTACTCGATACTAGTTAAGCCAAGAATTAAATATTAGAACAGTTTACAACTTATATTACAAGCAGAAGGAATTGAAAACAGAACAGAACTTTTTAAGTATGAGGCATAAAGTTCAATATGTCAGTGATTGTTTTGACATGCAGTAAGGTTTGAATTCGATGACGTCACTTCATCGCTGAGCGTTTTCGGTGGCCAAAATAAATAAAAAATTGCACATATTTTTAATCGAAAATACGTAGACAAAATACACTTTTTATACCCAACATCTATAATTTTTTTATGTCAAATTTTACAAAAGAAAATCATTTACTGTGCCAAATTCGATATGAGTCTAGTAGCCTATACAACGTGTTTCCGGTATCACTCAAAACCTCAGACACCCCAACTAATTTTTATTTTTTTGAAGTCATCTAGAGTATTCGTATTTAAATCTGATGTTTACTTTTTTTTTTAATTCAATTTTTAATTTTCTGTACAGCTCTACTCGACTTTTAACTCTACGCTCAATAAAATAATTGCTAACTACTATCATAAACCTTAAAACTATTTATTTGTGTACGTTACTGCAACGACATAAGGTTGACCAATAGACAGCTAAGATGTCACTCTAAAACACTTTAAAGTTTTGTCACAGTAAACTTCAAATTGGACAGGTAATCGCGGTAAGCAAATTTCAACCCAACATTCAAAATGACAAGGTTGTATTTAGGTACGAGTTCAATTTGTTATGACTTATGATATAGCTAATAATACAAATTAAACAAAAAATATTACCCCCATCAAGATATAGCTCAATCGATTCTACTCTCGATTCTGAACACACTGTTTTCAGGTTTTTAGTGTTAAGTGAAACACGGTGTATAAGCATTTCTCTCACTGTAATCGTGCCATTACCACTCAGGGCGCTTTCCCGGCCCATAATTTGCCGCCAACATTTTCGGGCCACCTAAACTCCATTTTTCTCTCGTCTCTCGTGCCAATTAGCAATTCAAATATTTCTTTATTCCCCTTCCAGAGATCGACACTCAGAACTCAGCAAACTTCGCGTTTTCAACCAGAAATCGACTTAAGCACATTTAGTTCACAGTTCAAAATGTCAGACAAAAACTTGCGATCCGATCCGATTTGCGATTTTGTTCTTTACCAACAATAAGTAAGGTTCATGTTAAATGTATGTTTGAAATGGATTCTTTTGTATGTGGATTGAATTTTAATGTGTGTAATTACAATAATTGGTAGCTTTTTCCTTTAATCCGAAGGTGACATTTGGCCTTATATTGTAACGAGAATGCAGACTGGTAAATATATTGTTTTTGTAATAGTTATTTGTTTTATAAGGGGAAGGGGGCAAAGTAGTTGTTTAACCGCACGTGCCAATATTGATACCCGAGCAAGCGTAAGATTCCGATATCTATAAAAGTAGAATCTTGAGCGTTGCGAGGGTTTCAAGGCACGAAGGTTAAACAAACTTTGCCACCGAGTCAAATACACCAACACGAACAAAATACTGACCATAAAACATCAAACTAAATCAAATCCATCGATTTATTCAATATTTATGATTCAAAATCATCATTTATAGGTAAATTTTATCAGGTAGCTTAAGTCATTGAGTTATAATTTGTATGAAATTACTTTGCACTCTTGTGGATAAAATGCAACTTTGCTATCTGTTTTTGAATAGCAAAGTAAGTCTTTACCCGTTGGTGCGGTGAAAAAACATTTATTGTTTATCGTCGTCGATTTTTTCCGCTACTGAATACAGTATAATAATGTCATTTAAATTATCTTATACCTTTAAACGTCTAATTCTTGTTTATATATTTATATATATGTCGGAGAATGACCAAAATGTGGTTTAAGATACGTTTTATGACGCTATATTTGACAAAAAGAGCAAACAAGGGTTTTACAACTTTGTACAACCTGGCTGGTATTCGACTGAGTTCTGCCAAAACGTCAGAGAGGACGCTACTGTCTAAAAGAACAGAATCGAAAAACAGATGATGAACAGATGATTGGAGGCTGTCAATCGATCTGCAGTGAAAATGTTTGAGGAGTGCTGGCGTTATTGGAGATTCGTCGGTCTAATCCGGCAGTTTGCTCGAAATAATAGGCGGGATGTAATCTATAACGTAATTTAATTTGTAATCGATTTTGTGAAGTAAATTCTGTGAAAAGGACATGGTATTTCATTGAAAAGCTCTCATGAACAACTACAACGGGTCCTGACAACGATTCTGGTATGATACGCCCACGATCCGACATATATAATGACGATCTCGGAAACCGCTCTAACGATTTCGCTGAAATTTGTTATGTGGGGATTTTCGGGGGTGAAAAATCGATCTAGCTTAGCTTTAGATCCCGGAAAGCGTGAATTTTCGAGTTTTTATGCGTTCTTCTTTCGCGTCAGTGAACGCGAAACATGGTCGTTAATTTCGTCGAAAGCGCATCGGCTGAGCGTAGCTCAGTCATAAGAGGTCGGTCTAATGTTCGCAAGCACATCGATTGTGTCAGGATTTCGAATCCCGGCCAGAAATAAAGTTTTTCTTTGTATTTAAGTATAAGAGCTTTTTAGGGTTCCGTAGTCAACTAGGAACCCTTATAGTTTCGCCATGTCTGTCTGTCCGTCCGTCCGTCCATCCGTCCGCGGATAATCTCAGTGACCGTTTGCACTAGAAAGCTGAAATTTGGTACCAATATGTATGTCAATCACGCCGACAAAGTGCAAAAAATAAAAAGTGGAAAAAATGTTTTGTTAGGGTACCCCCCCTATACGTAAAGTGGGGAGTGATTTTTTTTTTTCATTGCTATCCTAACGTGTGATATATTGTTGGGTAGGTATTTAAAAATGAATAAGTGTTTACTAAAATCGTTTTTTGATAATATTCATATTTTTGAGAATAATCGCTCCTAAAGGAAAAAAAAGTGTGCCCTCCCCCCCTCTAACTTTTGAACCATATGTTTAAAAAATATGAAAAAAATCACAACAGTTGAACTTTATAAGGACTTTCTAGGAAAATTATTTTGAACTTAATAGGTTCAGTAGTTTTTGAGAAAAATACGGAAAACTACGGAACCCTACACTGAGCGTGGCCCGACACGCTCTTGGCCGGTTTTTTTTATCTAAAGACGTGATATAATAATAAAATAGAACCGAGCATTATATCATTTAAATATTAAAGTAGTTGCGATAGCCAGGTTAGCTAGTTCAACAAGTTCTAAACGAAACACAGTGGGAATTCAAACTCGAACGGCCTTAATGGAAATGCCACACAAAGTGATGTGCCGCTGAGAATGTACTCATTTCTGAGTATTCCTTTCCGAAGAAATTTCCAGGAAATTTCCAACTTTCTCGACAATCGTCTCGCCGGAAGATCAGCACTGACCCCTGGGCCAGCAATGTTAGCATTTATAAATAACCAGCTTTTGCTCGCGGCTTTCGCTCGGCGAAAATTGCGAAATACTCCATACAAATGTGCACCTCCCCCAACCCCCCATTTTACGGGAGTAGGGCGTTAGAAAGAGACAAAAAGTAGCCTATGCCACTCTCCATCCCTTCAACTATATTAACTTAAACAATCGCGTCAATTAGTCACTCCGTTTTGCCGTGAAAGACGGAAAAATAAACAGACACACATACTTTCCCATTTATAATATTAGTATGGATAAATAAATAAATATTATAGGACATTCTTACACAGATTGACTGAGTCTCACGGTAAGCTCAAGAAGACTTGTGTTTCGGGTACTCAAACAACGATATACATCCATACTGATATAAATGGGAAAGTGTGTGTGTCTGTTTGTTTGTCCGTCTTTCACGACAAAACGGAGCGACAAATTGACGAGATTTTTTTTAGTTGAGTTAATTGAAGGAATGGATAGTGACATAGGCCACTTTTTGTCTCTTTCTAACCCCCCACTTCCCTACAAGGGGGGGTAGAAGTTTGTATGAAGCACTCATTTTCGAATTCAGTGCGAGCGAAGCCGCGGGAAAAAGCTAGTAGTAATATATAAATACTTTGATGTTTCCGGAACATTCCGAGAACGTTTCCAATAGATTTCTGTTCCCGGGAACGTTTCGAGAACGGCACATCGCTATAACAAACGGCGAATTGCGGTGCGCAGCGCAAATAACACAGACCTGTTTAGCGCTAGCCAATCTAACTTCATGTTTGTTTTGTGAGTATAATTTGTACTTGTACCACGAGTTTGGAACGTTTCACTCGTAGTAGGAGTGATTTCAAGGTAAGAGATCTCGCATGCGAGTTTGGTGTAAGGTGTATATATAACTCCGTATAGACAGATAAAATCTAAGGAAAAAACGTACCTCAGTACCATACAGAAAAAGTTACGGTGACCTAGATGGCATTACACTTTTGGGGTACGCTCAGCTAGATGGCGCTAATATTAATATTTGACATTTTAAAACATACCAACCTCAGAATATGGGCCAAATTGTCAAAACTGAGGTTCAAAAGTTTTAAGCTTGTGTCAAGAGACGGCAGTCTAAGATGCACTGTGATTACACATTTTTCTTCGAAAGTAACTCTCTATAATACTCGATCCTCTTTGGTGTAACGCCGTGGCTTGCGTGGGCGACGGTCGCGCGATGGTCGCGCGACGGCGATGCGACGCATACGAAATCAAACCTTAACGATATGGAAGTATGAGACGCAACGGCGACGGTCGCGCGACGGTCGCGCTCCGATCTCGTTCAATCGCTCCCACGAACTAGTTCGCTCTTTTAGGTCTTTTGCTCATTTAGTTCAGCCAGGCCAGCGACCACTGCGGTCGGAAAGATCAGAACGAATGGGACCGAATAGTGTCAAAATGATACGAATAGTCCACAGATAGTAACATTCCGGGTCGAAAGGTTGTAAGTAACCGAAGTTTAATTTGAAAACTTGACTTTTTTTGTTGCTCTGCTAAGTACAGGTCGATTCACGAAAGCTGGCACGAATGAAATGAACGAAACTTTGATTGTGTGAGTGACACCTGTATTGGTATACAGTCGTAACTGTCAAGAGCCACCATTTTATTGGTTAATCTGTCACACACATGCATATTTTCATTCAAACATTCGTTCCATTCGTGCCAGCTCTTGTGAATTGACCTGTAGCTCTCGATCTCTGTCGGCGCAGTCACACATTCGTTCTCGATCCAAATCGCTCGCGCTCGCCGATCCTATACTGGACTAAATGAGCAAAGACCGATTCTCAGAGCTCAGAGCACGGAAAGATTCAGTTAATTTCGGTCATTGATGGGATTTTATTCCTAACAGTTCTTAGTTCGTGAACGACACAAGCCTAGTGCAGAGTATAGCTGAAGCAAGTTTGATTAACTTGATGTTTACATTGTTGATGCAGTTGCAATTACTGGTACACAATTACACATGCCCTGATTTACGGCCGCAGAGAAGTACAAAGCTGCCACTATTGTTGGGGATATTACCAGGTTGATGATGAAAACTATTACTTGTACCATCACATTTACTTTATTCACTTATAACAAACATATTAACAACCAATTTACAATAAATAATTCAAGACTTCTTCACTACTACTCGTCTGTACTCGAACTGGCCCCCGTCACTGCTTGTCCGCCATTTTTATAACATTCCAACATGGCGGAAACCCAGTGACTACTATTAGTCAATTGATATTCTTTAATACTTTCATCATAAATGACAGTAAGATAAATCAAAATAAGGCATTAATAAATAATTACTCTAACAGCTCGGCCATCCTGTTCGAGGCGAGACCCTTCGCCAAAACTTAATGTGAAATAATTCAAAAGAAAGACAATATCAGTTTATACAAGAAAAAGATTATAAAAGTGTAGTATAATATGCATTTGAAATAATTCTTAAACAATAGAAACACAAAACATCACTTCACTTCATACCGATACCTTTACCCCATAATTACGATATCCTATAAAATGGATTTTTAAATATTTCCATAAATCTTATCAAGAAATATAGGCCCGTGAAAAATAAATATATGAATAACATTAACTTCGATTAAATTAATTACATCTAATTAAATTCATTACATCCAATTGAATTCATTACATCTAATTAAATTATGATAATTAAATTAATTTCACAAGTTATAAACATATTTAAGTAAACAATGCAACACTTCACTTCACACTTCACTCGCGAAACAAGCAAAAAGAACACATTTACACGGTTTTATGACATCACCACCTCATCACACGATTGAATGAAATTCCCGTGCCGCCACGGGCTTTGGCAACATGATGTACCCGTCCGCTGCAACAGCATCATGGGCCACCCAAGCTCTGTCAGCCTGGATAGTGCTGCCGATGCTGCTCATCACGGACGCCGGACATTGCGCCGCCAGACGCAAGCTCGCATACCATGCCAGCGTATGAGGACCCACGGTGGACGATCGAAACAGAGGTATCTTTACCCTGACCCTCTCACCTGGGCACTCCTGGGTCGGAAGTGAATCTACACCCCGACCCTCTCACCTGGGCACTCCTGGGTGGTAAACGAATACCAGACCCTGGCCCTTTCACCTGGACGCTCCTCGGTCCTTGATCTGAAACTTGCAACACTTTCTTTAGGAACATAATTTCGACTGTCTTCGAAATTATGGTAAAACGATTATGGTTCGGTAATCAATTCAATAAGTCATAATGTATCGATAGTCGTTATGATTAATTAAATTATTGTCATCGCCTATTAATATATCTACTGTTTATATATACTGAGTAATTATATTCAAGATTTTTCAGATGTATATATCATACACATTTACAGAATCTTTAAATACTCAAATGACCTGTCAATAAAATATCGCGCCTAGTTAATATTTACCATTTGTAACGTAAACATATTATATTACGCAACCATTTAAGACTAATCGCAAGTACACGACTACGGTGTAGGTCCTTATTATTTTTTTTTTATCCTGTTATTATTATTATTATTTTAGGTACTAGCTAAGATTGATGCAATAGTATGCCGAAATAGAAAAACTCTTTGTACATATACTATTTAGGTTACAGGTCAACAATAGCGACACCCGTCAGACATTATATACATAATCTCTTTTTTTTTTATAAATACCGTGTCGTATGAAAAACCAAATACGATATCCGACGTATCTTTATTCGCGCTGATTACAAGCCGCAAGTGGTAAGCAATTCATTTAATTATCAAAAGATCTATTCACACATAAAGCAAGTATATATTTTCTTTTCATGAAGAGCTATCGCGAATTTAAAGACAAAAGATTATTAATGTTTGCTCTCTAGATTTCAAATTGCACATTTTCAATTTATTTCTTTTATCTATGAAAGGGAAACTAGTCGTTAGTAACGATTTTATTTTAAATCTAATAGGTCTCTTCATAACCGATACAAAGTTTAAGTACTTCACTTTTAATATTTTACGAGCTAAACCTGCTAGGTAATAAGTTTTATATGTTATCAATAAAGTCTCTTTTTTTGTTACTTTATTCTTGATCACCTAAGACTATAAAACATGTAAAGAACTGGATACACGTATTACACGTAGCCAAAAGATAAATATGTAATTATTGCTGTACTGCTTTATCCAATCAAAAGTCGCAAATAATATACATTCTGATATTAAGGCACAGTCATTTATGTTGTACTTTTATATTCATGTTTCATGTATTTATGTATTTATATATTTCATGTATAATGTATAATGTATTTATATATTTCATGTATAATGCATTTAGGGCGCTGATGGGGCTGCCGCGATACTGCAGCGCATCGGGGATGTTCGCGGAGGCGCGTGTGGCATGTTTTAAAGCTACTATGCGCCTGCGGGCTGCATCTCTGGTGCGGCGTGTGCGCTCCAGCTCCAACAGCGTCATGTCAATGATTGCGAACAGGTTTTGCCCTTATGTCGCATTTTGTTGTGGGCTTCATGCACCTGTGGTTGACACAGTGAGGTATAACTATAGATAAGGGATCCTATCAGTGTGTCAATCACAGCTGCTTGACTTTTTAGTATGTGTGTTGTGTCTGTGTATTTTTTTATATTTTATTGTAAATTATGAGTTGTGTTACTTGAAATAAATAAATTTTAATTTTAATTTAATTTAATTTTAATAAAGGTTGAAATGAAAGTCTTTCACGTTCATCAACGTGCTTAAATGTTATGCACGTATATCCACGCGCTTTGAATCTCGCACGTTCATCCACGCGCTTTAAATCTCGCACGTTCATCCACGCGCTCTAAATCCCGCACGTCCATCCGCGTGCGTCAACCATTTATTCCACAAGATACGATTCATTGTGCAATACCCTGGCTCAAGTCATTATTTTATACTGGGGCCAAAATACTCGAGTTTACGCGTACATATGACTCTATGACCTACATATGACTGACTCTACATATGACTGACTCTACATATGACTGACTCTACATATGACTGACTCTACATATGACTGACTCTACATATGACTGACTCTACATATGACTGACTCTACATATGACTGACTCTACATATGACTGACTCTACATATGACTGACTCTACATATGACTGACTCTACATATGACTGACTCTACATATGACTGACTCTACATATGACTGACTCTACATATGACTGACTCTACATATGACTCTACATATGACTCTACATATGACTCTACATATGACTCTACATATGACTCTACATATGACTCTACATATGACTCTACATATGACTCTACATATGACTCTACATATGACTCTACATATGACTCTACATATGACTCTACATATGACTACATGTGACCATCACCCATGTCATGTCACATGCACCATAATATATAAGCATATCAAGATTGAATCGTTATTCTTAAGAAGCAAACAGATATTACTTTATTTACTAATAGTCTGAAACATGTCTTAATGATATTTATTCACACCATAGATGTAATTTTTCGATTTCCCATCGAATTATCACTCATGATCACCATGGTAAAATGCGAAGAATTTTGTTTTATACGTTACTTTGATTAAATAATTCTGCCATCACTGGCCATTATAAAATAGTATTCATAAATGTGGTAGCATACCGTCAACAATCAAAATGAGATCAATCAGTCCAAGTCGTGAAATAAAACGTTGAAAAACAACACATTACAATTCGTTGAGTTTTAAAACTTTAAAACGCTAAACATTTTTATAACGAGTTATCATAAAATATCTGAAGATGATTAGAGATACAACTTACTCTCCATTATTCATACCAGGGATTGGCAACCTTATTATCAAAGTTGTTTATTTAAATTCAGTACTTAACAGAATTAAACTACCCACAATTGCACAACTTCAATTTTAACGGTTAATATAATATGTTAAATTCACTATTAAATATGTATTTGCAAATGAACAGGAATCGTTTTTGTTCAAAATCGTACTTAAAGCATTAAATATCAAAATTAAGAACTGCATTATAATTCTCAGTTTGAATTGAGATCAACTTTTCATAAGTATACATAATTTTTACCAATCTTGTGTTACCGGACACGAGGGATTAAATTATTGAAGTACTTTATGAGAACATATTTTACACAGCGTATTTCATTCAGCATGAATGTTTAATTGTTTATCTGATCTGTATAACTTGATAAGCTCGAATATGTATAATTATATTATAATAACAGAATACAACAGCAGGACAATTGCCTCGTTGGAATAAATTACACCACTTTTCGGAAACAACATAAAATGGCTTGTGTTTAACAACTCGAGGCATCGTTAAATAAAGCAGTCGTTTAATCAGAACTTTATTTCTATTGATAAGATACAAATTTACTTTACTCATAATTCCACGATTTCCTTATGCCAATTAATTTATGAAATTTTACTGTCACAAACTGAATGACGTATCATATGACGGCGCTTATTGTGTATCCAGAATATACTAGTCATATAGTTATCAGATTTATGTGTTTCAATAACTAATGGGCAATGTAATGTTACACACCTTTTGTAAAAAGATTTTTAGGTACAAAAGTAAGTCATCTTTTAAATAAAACAATAATGAGAGTTCATCAATTTATACTGCCATGAGGGTAGATTATCAAACCAGTTTCAGAACATGAAGTTTAATTTTAAGAAATAAATATAATACATGTCTCACTTACCAAAGCAATTTAAATGCACGTTTCGTTAAATAAATCCGTTACATTATTTTGACTAAAAAAAAAACCTTACACTTGTGCGGCGTGGCAAAAATCTTATCGATTTTTGTTTCGTCCAACTTCTGAACTGTTGGGGATATTACCAGGTTGATGATGAAAACTATTACTTGTACCATCACATTTACTTTATTCACTTATAACAAACATATTAACAACCAATTTACAATAAATAATTCAAGACTTCTTCACTACTACTCGTCTGTACTCGAACTGGCCCCCGTCACTGCTTGTCCGCCATTTTTATAACATTCCAACATGGCGGAAACCCAGTGACTACTATTAGTCAATTGATATTCTTTAATACTTTCATCATAAATGACAGTAAGATAAATCAAAATAAGGCATTAATAAATAATTACTCTAACACTATGAAGATCGAGTATTATAGAGAGTTACTGTCGAAGTAAAATGTGTAATCACAGTGCATAGACTGCCATCTCTTGACACAGGCTTAAAACTTTTGAACCTCAGTTTTGACAATTTGGCCCATGTTCTTAACTTGATATGTGTTAAAATGTCAAATATTAATATTAGCGCCATCTAGCCGTACATAATTATATGATTGTTGTATTGTATAACATCTACCGCGAAATGGAATAGGTATCGAGACAAACCTTATTGGTTTAACGATACTATGTAAATTAATTAGAGATTTATGTTTGTAATTACCTAAATAAATAGTAGTAGTAGCCGAGCGTACCCCAAAGGTGTAATGCCATCTAGGCCACCGTACCTTTTTTGTATGGTACTGAGAGGTACGTTTTTTTCTTAGACTTTATCTGTTTATATATATATGTATTTGCTGCCACTAAAGATTTAGACGTGTCAAACAATTTAAGCTCAATACACGTGACCTGAGTAGACGCTGTGGGGTGAGCGCACGCATTTTGGTGTATAAAGTGTGATTAGAAATAAACGTTTCTTTCTTTCTTACTTATTTTCCTTCAATCACCATTTTGTTCTTCTCTCTGCCGCTATTTTTAGAATAGAATAGAATATAATGCACTTATTCGTTCAGACACACAGAAAAAGAAAGAGACGTTACAAATAAGAAGAGATAAACAAGAAGGAGGTCCTGCGAAATGGTCTAATCTCAGCATATTGCCAGCGACTTCCAGCGCTGATCTTCCGATCAGACCATTTTTCCAGGTCCTGATACGTCACTAGATTGGTGTTCTCCTTAACTTACAATAAAGTTAAAATTAGGAGCGGGGTTTAATAGTTAGTTTATTTGTAAATTAAATTACTTTTAATTAAATTTTATTTTTATTGCACAAAAGAAAACCTTAAAGTACAAAAGGCGAACTGAATGCCATAAGGCATTCTCTACCAATCAACCTTTAAAAATTGTGGGCGGTGCTACTTTAAAAAGTCTACAATAATATACCTACATACATAGATATAAAAGAATATACATACTTATGATACTATTATACCTACACATATAATTATAATCAGAGATCGGAAAAATTTACGTCATTGCTTGCAATAATGTGGACATGTCTCCAAAATTAATCAAATAATTATTCATTTAATTAATTTCTTACTTGACATATAATTTGATTCCTAATAGTCAATAAATACAAAAGTTGATGATGTTGTCGACAATTTACAGTTCATTTCACAACATTTCAAATACATTTTGGTTGTAATAGAGAATTTACAGTCTTCTTCAAATTCGGGCATGTTCGCGGATGCAGGGGTGCCTGACTTCTTTGCCATCATCAGAAGTCGGGTAGCAGGTTTCTGGGAGAGATTGAGAAGCTCAGGCAATCTTATACTTAGCACTATCTCCGAGAACCTGTGTAACCCCATTTTTCGACATTGGTCATCCGTTCACCATTGCGAGAATAAAAAGTAAAAATAAGACTGGTCTGTCGACTGAAGCAACTCGTAGTGTAAGTTTTATATGTATTGTTTTTTGTATATTTTATATGGACCTATTGTGTCTGAAATAAAGTGATTTTATTATTATTATTATTTACTGTCGAATACACTTTAATTAAAATAAGAAATTTATTAAATAATCTGGACAGTATACCCGGAGAAATAGGTAACCGTTTGCAAACTAAAATGAAAGCCGTCCTTGACAGAAATCCCGATTTCGAGGTTATCGCCCACAACTTAGAACAGAAAATAAACTCTGAATTATACTGGAATAATACAATAATATTCATATAAAACTACTTAAGTTTGCCCCATTAACATCAGTGGATTGCGAGCGGAGTTTTTCAGCACTTAAGTATGTTTTTGATGTAAAAAGAAATAGACTGACTGCTGAAAACTTGGAAAAAATAATCAATCAATCAGTTATTTATTCATGATAATTACAATAAAAATACATAAGTAAAAAAAACAGAAACAGCAAATAAAAGAAATTAAAACATACAAGCTACCACAAAATGGTCCCGACTCAGCATAAATGCTACCTCGATAAATACTGATTATTTTCTTTAATAAAACTTTTGTATTTATTGACTAGGAATCAAATTATATGTCAAGTAAGAAATAAATTAAATGATTAATTATTTGATTAATTTTGGAGACATGTCCACATTATTGCGAGCAATGACGCAAATTTTTCCGATCTCTGTATATAATACATACATAAATATACACAAATATGAAGACGAATCATAATAGAGCTTAGCATACATGTAGTATTTGTCTGTATATTATATTTCGAAGAATGTTTATTACGAGTATATATTCATATCTTTATAACCAAAAAGTAAATACTGACTCCTCTGTTTTTCTCTGCACCTCTTCAGGAACTATGAACAACAGGTGCTCCTCCCCCCACCCCCCTGTTTCATAGACGGATAATCTTGGGGTTAGTTCAGCTGAAGGTTGACCGCAGACGCCGTGCTGGGGTGGGTTAGGTTAATATTATAAATGGGAAAGTGTGACTGACTGTTTGTTTGTCCGCCTTTCACGGCAAAACGGTGCGACGGATTGACGTGATTTTTTAAGTGGAGATAGATGAAGGGATGGAGAGTGACATAGGCTGCTTTTTGTCTTTTTCTAACGCCCCTACTTGCCTGAAATGGGGGGTGGAAGTTTGTTGCATTCCGCAACTCGAATTTAACGCGGGCCTAGTCGCGGGCATAAGCAGATATTAAATACTTATTTGATAATGTCAGGCTAGGCCTATAGTTACTCATCAGGTATGAAGGTGAGACAGCGGTCGCTTTTTTAAAAAGTAGTGCTCACGCCAAAGCTTTATTTACATACACTATGTAACATAATTGCCGAAATATTTAAAGTCACACACAGGTCGAACGCGATTAATTAACATTATTTTTACCTTTTTTCCCAACGTTTCGGCCAGGTTGCACTGGCCGTGGTCGCGGAAGACTGACGTCCCAGCAAAGTGTCACCGGAGATGTAAACAACACAAAACTACCCGATATTAATTTATATAAAAAAAAAATAAGGTAAAAATAATGTTAATTAATCGCGTTCGACCTGTGTGTGACTTTAAATATGTGTACAAAGCGCGAGAACTTAAAGTGTTATATAATTGCCGAAGATAAATCCTACGGCTTATACATTACCTTCTATAGTAGGTACCTTTAATTTTCATGGTGTTTATTTTAAAAAAAGGAAGTGGTATTCGTAACCGCTATTCGATACCGGTTATGCTCTTAAATGGATCACCAGCATTAATGTTACATCCTGTATATAGTGTGTCAGATTTTGTACTGAAGTTGTTACTTGCCTGTGATTGGAAATATGTCTCAGGTCCTTGAGTGGTAACAATTTTTATGTAGTTGCAATTAAATATCACGTAACGAAGCATTTTTATGTTTTTGTTAACTTCAACTTGCAAAAAGCTGCAAGCTGTGAGTAAAGACGGCCAACCCAGTGGATTTGATTGAGTTCGTTTGACACGCTAAGTAGATACGTTTGCTTGATCTATGGTATACATATATGAAATCTGTGGTCAATAGAGATTCATCATCATCATTATCATATCAACCCTTTATCGCCCCCTCTCTTCTAGTACGCAACTTTTCCCGGCCCTGAGCTAGTCTCAGCCAGTTGTAACCCGCTATTTTCCGGATGCCAATAGAGATTCCTACTGTTAAAGTGTGTTCACACTCACCATCTCCGAGTAGCGGTGTGGCGTCGACGTCCGGCCGGCCCGCCGGACATAGGGCAGAGCCGGCGAGGCGCCATTTTCTGATTCCACCTGGGAAAAGAAAAAAATAAGTATAAGATAACCACAAAATTAAAATTTTGAAAAAACTCCGACTTAGTGGACCGATTCTCATGAAACTAACTCTCCGGACTAACTCAGCTTTCAAACAAACAAAAATAAATCTAAATCGGTTCAGCCGTTCGGGAGCTACGATGCCACAGACAGACAGAATCGTCAAATTTATAACACCCCATCGTTTATGCGTCGGGAGTTAAAAATTTTTAAATTGCTGGTATCTTCATTATGTAAGCTTTTCCACGTTAAATTTCGTGGTGTTAAATTAGCTTCAAAGACTGCCGCACTGAAATTGGATAGACATTGCTGACTTCCCCATTATACTCTTAGACGCACGGCCGGTTTCCACCCTTACTTGGTAGATATTCCGCGAATTCGCACGAAGCGCTTTGCTTCTTCTCTTCTTATGCGCACTGCCGAGTGGAATTCCTTGCCGGACGGTTATATTTCCGAGTTCATTTAGCTTGTCAACCTTCAAATCAAGAATGAACAGGCATATTCTGAGCGAGCTCACTCCATCGTAGGCCACGTCTTTGCCTTTGGCTACTCTATGGCCAAGAGTAAGCCCATTTACTTAACTAAGAAAAAACTTCTTCTGAAACGTTGCCAATAGCGATGAGAATCCACCAACAACTAGAGAGGAGATAAGGGGATAAGAAAATGAGTCTGGCTCTGTCGCGCCAATAGGCAAGAGCGATAGAAATATTTACAAGCGTTTCGTTTCGTGAGCGTTTCGTGAGCGTTTGTGCCATTCGGCTACGTACCCAGTTGCTAGATACGCAAAACGCAAGCCATGGCTCCGGGCGCCCGGTTCACTGAGGGGTCGAAAATGAACTACGAGCGGCTGGTTTGAGCTGGAGCGAGGCCACGCTGAAGATAGGAAAGCGTGGCGCGAGCTCGTGAAGGCCTTTTGCACCTCTGGGGTGCCTTAGGACTACAACAACTACACATACGGGGTTTTCGCGGATTAGCAAAGAAATCTTCTAAGTAGATTAGTGTTGACCCTTTTGTCAAACATTAAGAAGCTATGAAATATTATACATTTATTATACCTTTTTTATATTAAAGGAAAAAATGGAAAAATTTACGCTTCCGGCGGGACTTTTTTTTTTTTTTTTTTTTCAATTTATTTTTAAGGACCTTTATAAAAAATACATATCGGCCCTGTCAGTCTGCTTTGCATGGTCTCAAACCTCAAATTACATTGTTAAGAATAGCGTCCGCCAACCCATACACCATATTCGCTGTGTCTGAAGTTGGTTTACTCAAAATGTCTATAAAGGCGCAAACGTCATATGGGTTTAGGTTGGCGGAGGCTAAGAGCGCCTCCCTGAGAGCTCGATTTTTATTGCACTCTATCAGAACATGATAAACATCTTCTACTGACCCACAGATGTCGCAATTAGGGGAATTGACTTTTTCATTAAAAACTTAAATTTGTTAAGGGGTACATGGCCACATCTTAATCTATGTGCAGTGACTATCTTCTTACGGCCAAAATCAGCGTTTAAGAACCATGGAACCCTCGGAGGCTCATTCACAATGGTCTTATACCATATGCCTTTTTCTTTCGATCGTTCGTTAAAGTATTCTTTCCATAACAAATGGATTTTACTTCTGTACTGACAAAAAATTTCCGAATAACATGGTTCAACTATTGTTTCAATACCGCTTAGTGAAGCCTGTTTGGCAAGATGGTCCGCCTTCTCATTGCCCTTTAGTCCTATATGGGAAGGCACCCATTGAAGACGCAGTTCACTATTATTTTGCCACAAATAAAGGATTTTTTTAGAATTTTGTAGACAGTCGGTACACCTATATGACCACGAGTTGATCGTGAAATGTGTTGTAATGCACTCTTACTATCAGTGCAAATCACTGCTTTTCTAATTCCACTATTAATGATATAAGATATAGCTTTTGAAATAGCAACTAATTCCACAGTCATGATACAAACATTTCCTACAACTTTGAACATATTATGGTTACAGGCATGGTTTCGTGAATCAAAAAACGCGGCTCCTTTTCCAAGTGTACTTTTCGATCCATCCGTGTATAAAAAGTGCCAATCTTTGTAATTTTGCCGTAACTCTTCCAAAATATTATTTTTAAGGTGATTATATTCATAAGTCTTTTTAGAATTTTGTATACAGTCTAAATTAGTGGCAATTATATTGCCCACATTTATATTTGATATCCATGTATTAAGAGAAAACATTTGCAATCGGTCAGATGAGAATATAGTCTCGTCTACAACATCCCTGCCAGCTGTGACTAGAAGAGGAGCTTTTTTATTTATCCAGTATCTATTGTGATTAAGTTCATTTAAATTGTGGAGTAGAGTATTGGTTTCATTATTCGTAATGGAGAGGGTCTTTAGACGGTATTTAATGGCAAGGGAGCGTCTCCTGAGGAATAAGGGTGGGATGCCAACTTCACTTTCCATACAATGAATTGGTGTGGTTCGTATGAAACCGCCTACAATCCTTAGTGCCTTGTTTTGAATTTTGTCCAATTTGTATGTATTGCAATTAGAACTGTTATCGTACAAAAAACTAGCATAATCTATTCTACTTCTAATTATCGCGATATATATTCTACGTAAGTGTTTAGGATGTAGGCCCCATGATTTACCAGCTAAAACTTGTAAGATACTAAGGTTCTTTTGTACTTTTTCTGCAATTTCATTAATATGCTTGCCCCAGCGAAGTGACCGGTCAAGCCAAAGACCTAGGTATTTATAAGACTCGACTGGTGCTAAGGGCAAGTTATTAATTGTCAAGTCCACTTGTTGTTTTTTATGCCCTCTACTGAAAACGCAAAATTTTGATTTTTGTTCTGACAACTGTAACCCCAATGAACCTAATACATTAACAAAACAGTATAATGCTTCCTGAATAGCGTTGCGGCTGTGAGTAACATTTTTATCGCTTTTATATAATATAAAATCATCTGCATACTGACATATTTGTACATTTGTGATTTCACGGCATAGTTTTAATGTAGCAACATTAAAAAGAAGCGGGGAAAGAGGGTCACCTTGTGCTAGGCCTTTACCAGTATGTCTTATTAATGTTTCCAGATTATTGATAGGATCTTTAATTATAAGGATTCTATTACTAAGAAAATTCCACAGGTATTTACATATTCGTTTACCAACTGCCAAATCATCTAGGATGTTTATTAATTTATCAAGCAAGACATTATTATAGGCGCCTTCAATGTCCAAAAAGCAAGCGAGTGTGGGTTCGTTTTTAGTAAAACCAATTTGTATTTGAGAGACAACTCTAGTCAGACAGTCCAGCGATGACTGGCCTCGTCTAAAGCCAGTCGTGCACTGAGCTAAAAAATCATTCGATTCTAAATACCATTCTAGTCTTTTACCTAAGAGGAGGTGAAGTATTTTACATAAACACGATATTAAGGAAATCGGTCTAATCTTAGGAGGTAAGTTTGGATTATTGTCTGGTTTAGGTATGGGAACTACTTTAATTTGTCGCCATTGAGAGGGAAGCTCCCCGGAACTCATAATAAGGTCGTACATATATAATAGATATTTTTTTGCAGAGTCTGGGAAATTATATATCATAGAATAAGTGATTTCGTCATCTCCCGGTGAAGTATCTTTTTTCTTCAGACAATTATTTAGTTCATGCATAGAAAAACTGATATCTAATTGTGGGTTATTAGAAAGGCATTCTGGTATTTGCGGAAGAACAAAGTCTGGGGCTAGGCTACTTAGCATGATTGATTTTTCTTCATAAGAAAAGTTGTAACTGGTTTTCTTAAAGCCTTTTATCCATCTCATTCTTTGCCACATTTCTGAGGCACTTGTTGATTCATCTATACTACTACAATAATTTTGCCAACTGTCTCTTTTTGCATGTAATATAGCCTTCTTTGCTTCAGCCGATTTCTGTTCTAAAATACTTAAGTTGTGTGGTGTAGGGTTTCTCCTAAAAATTTTTAACGCCAGTCTGCGGGTTGCTACCAATTCTGATAAAGAAGGGTTCCAATAAGGTTTTGGCTTAAATTTAGTATTTGGGTAAGGGCATAATTTGACAAAGGGTATACTTTCCGCTGCCGCTAAATTAATTTGGGTAAGAAGGTTATCATACAATAGTTGTACGTTTTGTTCTGTTTCTGGAACATGTAACGTTCGTTCTAAATTTTCTCGATATAAATCCCAGTTAGCTAATTTGTAATTTCGTTTTTTATGCATTATCCTATGTTCCTGATAAGTAATCTTTAGTTTAATTATTAAGTGGTCACTGCCTAAATTTTCGCTAATAACATTCCAAGTAAAATTAACTGCGACATCTGTGGATACGAAAGATATATCTGGTGAAGTTTGTTGAAGTATACCGTTCACCGATTTCACTCTAGTGGCTTGTCCATTATTAATTGACACAAATCCGGCTTCAAGTGAAGCATCTAGGATTTGAGAGCCTCTTGTTTCTGTTTTATAAGACCAATTTGTATGATGAGCGTTAAAATCTCCAGCAATAAGACATTTCCTTGAGAACTGTGTGAAAATTTGATCCCAATCAGATTGAGTGGTTCTAACTCTCGGTGGACAGTATACTAAAACAATGTTTTGTAAAATATTACAATTTAAAAGTTTAATACTTATACACTCAATTTCGTCGTTTGGCACGTTAACAGTTTGTAATTGGACCTTTATCGATTTATGAATAATCAGACAGACCCCTCCATGCAAGTCATCCCTGTCTTTTCGAAAAACATTATAACCGCTTATATTTAAATGCGAGCCAGGCTGAAGCCAGGTTTCTGAGATTAAAGCAACATGTATCTTTTCCTGTGTCAAAATATGATCAAATTCTGTTAACTTGGGTCTTAGGCTTTGTGAATTCCATTGGACTAAGTTGAGAGTATAATTATTGCGGTTATTATACATAATTAAACATAGTCAACATATTCAAAACATCGCCGCCCTTCACGATGTCCAGGACAAATGACACTACTTGTTCAATCAAATAACTAACTACTGTCTTAATTTTACTTTCCACTGTCGATCTTGACAAACAAATCTCTTTAAGTTTTTGCAGTATCTCTCTGAATCTTGAGCTATTTCTCCTCGTTTCTTTCTCATGCTCATCATTTTGTTTGTTCTGATTGACCGGTGGGGATACCGGTTGCTGAAGATCACCTTTCGCTCCTGTTTTACGCTTCTTTGCTTTGATTTTTTGTCTTTGTTGTTTGTTCTCTGAAGAAGAAGGTCCGACTGTATTCTGAACATCTGTAAGATTATCATCTTCCTTTCTAGTATTTGATGAATTGGCTATTGTATTGAAATTTTCAGAAGTTAAAGCATCCCGGTATGAGCGCGGCGTATTCAAATTGATCTGAGTGCTGTCAACCGAATTGTTTGGTATCTCTGTGGCGGTATTTTCCTTTTCATAATATAATTCCAGAGCTCTCTTGTATGTACATTGGTTTTTGCTCATAATTGTTCTCAGTTTTTTCTCCTTTAGGAACACTGGACATGTTTTACTTAATGCCATATGCGATCCTTGGCAATTAGTGCAAGTAAACTCGTTAGTGTTACAGTTCGCGTGGTTTTTACCGCATTTAGGGCATATAATTTTGTTGGTGGGGCAAGTACGCGCTCGATGGCCAAATCGCCAACATCCCGAACATTGGGAAACAGGGAATACATACGGCTCTACTTTAAAGCGACAGTCGTACGCGTACACATGAGATGGGAGGAAGTCGCTTTAAAGCACAGGCGTATGGCTTCGCTTTTTATCCATTTGCCATTCTCGTTTAGTCGATCTAAGCGCTTAATTGCCAATATAACCTGGGAAACATTGAATTCTTTCAACAGCTCTTCTTCCTCTATGTCCAAATCAATATTTCTGATCAGACCAAAACAGTGTTCTGTTTGGTCAGACCAATGACATCTTATCTTTTCGTTATTGAATGCGGTACAGTTAAGTAATTTTTCGGCCTGTGCTCTGAGAGAGAACTGTATAATAGCTTTGTACGTGCCTTTGAATTTGACTCTTAGAATGCCACTAATGTTTTCAGCACGTAGCATTTTTGCCATGGCAATTTGCTTAGGTAATGCCTCTTTTGACGTGACTGACACCTCAAATTCTTCTTTAGTTGCATCAGAACCTACGTTACCTAGTGTCAAATGCTTGTTCGCCTGGGTCCGCATTCGTCTGCGTAGTCGCTTACCCACTACAGTTGTGTAACTTCCTTCATCGCTATCATCACACTCGCTGTCGGGGCCCTGCTTACTGCAACTGCGTTTTTCAGCTAGTCGCGCACTTAGTCGCATTGCCCCTTCAGGAAGGCTCCGTAAGCTTGCGCGATCCCACTCCATGTTCACACTTTCATCATCGAAGAAGTTTTCACTTCTCTCGCTCGGAGAGCGAGATCCTCGACTACATTCACTCATAAGAGCTATTTGCTCTGCTTTAATTTACTCGAAATACAGTCAAAGATGCTAAAATATTATTTAAAATTAACGGAAAAAATTTAGACAACGTCTTCCCGTGACAGCAGCTTGACGGATGTGCCGGCGGGACTTGAACCCGCATCATTTGCAATCCGTGCAAGGCTCTTAACCAATTGAGCTACAGAAGCCACGCCGAACATCGCAAATCTTTCCATGCCTTTCCTTATGTACACACGTCTTGGGGTGACGTCTGTTTGAAAATGTTTAGAATCGTTAGCAGACGTTTCTGCTTGTTAAAAATAAATTTATTATACCTTTATCAATTAAATCAACTCTATAAAACTTCGATTCGAAAAAGCTTCTCTTATTTATATTTACTTCATTGTTATTCAATGTTATTTAATTTTATCGATACAGCGCGCGATAAACATGTCATTATGACAATAAGATTACATCGGAAAATTCACAGTTATATTTTAGTCTATGGTTTGTCCTCTATGTAGGTTGAATTAAATATTAAATTATGCATGATCCCACTCAGAATTTACCACAAAATAACAATTAATCAGTACTAAACATAGAATTATTAATAACAACGTACATTTTGCACAGCTGAAAATCGGTTAACCGGTATTTACTGGTTTCATGATGATCCAAGGGGCAAACCAATTTAGTCAATAACAAGGTAAAATATATGGTCATTGACAAGAGTTCAAACATTCCACGACTCTGCTCTATCCGAACAGTTTTACTATACTTATTCGAATCGCAGTGACGCATCGTATCCGTACCGTTTTTACCGCAAGTCCCACACCGCTGCTCAAAAAATCCCCGACCGCGACATAGTGGACCGATTTTCATGAAACATGGCTAAGAACACTCCCGACTAACACAGCTTTCAAATAAAAAAAACTAAATCGAAATCGGTTCATTCGTTCAGGAGCTACGATGCCACAGACAGACATACACACACAGAGACAGACAAACAGACAGGCAGACAGACAGACAGACAGACAGACAGACACGTCGAAATTATAACACCCTGTCGTCTTTGCGTCGGGGATTATAAACGGACAGACAGACATGGCGAAACTATAAGAGTTCCTAGTTGACTACGGAAGCCTAAAAAACTAAGACATTTTTTGAAGTATTGGCCAAGGAGGAACATCTGTCGAAGTACAACAATCGCAAAAATGACCGGCTGAGGTCTTGTAATTGCAGTTACAAATCTCTCCGCTTGGAGCGCATGTCTCGCTCAATGATCAGCGATGTGACATGACATTAGACGTTCTTTTCTCTAGGCTGATTTCGTCAGACTGAGCAAGTCAAGACGTAGTCCCGTGGTAGTGCGCTGGCTTCGTACGCAGATGTTCTCGAGTTCGATTCTGACAGCGGTTTTTTTGCTTTTTGTTTTTTTTATACATTAATTTTCTTTTTGTGTATTTTATTTGTGTTTCTTTATTGTTTTATTCAGACAAATGTTAATTTAAGCCCTTTAACATTGTTTGCCCCATGTTAGGATTCTTAGGTAATGTTGTAAGTCTTGCGAATGAAATTTCGAAAAGTAGTAACAAAACAAAATATTTTTGGACATTAAAAAAATAAAAAAAATTGAAGAAAAATATTAGTAGAAAAAAATAAAAAAGATCTCATCAGGATTTGAACCCGGGACCTCTTGCTCCGTAGGCGGGGTCACTACCGATAAGGCTAAGAGATTGTCAAACCCTTATCTCCCTGCTATTGCAGCGCCACCTATCTTTCCTTTTATATGTGCACTTCTGATACTTAAACATAATATAGCTAGTGAAGCTTTTGGAGATCTGTGAGGAGTAACATAATATAGCTAGTGAAGCTTTTGGAGATCTGTGAGGAGTATGCAGTCGCACATGGTCTGAGATACAACACAAGTAAGAGCGAGCTACTAGTTTTTAAAGCAGGCAACAAGGCCTTTGATGAACTACCACCAGTCAGCCTGTGTGGTACCGCTCTTAAAAGGGTGACGCGTTTTAAGTATCTCGGACACTGGGTGACTGATACTCTTCAGGACGACACAGATATAGAGAGGGAACGCAGGGCATTGGCGGTACGTTGTAATATGCTGTCCCGCAGGTTTGCGCGGTGTAATGGGAATGTCAAAATAACGCTATTTAAAGCATTTTGCCAATCCTTTTACACGTGTAGCCTGTGGACAAATTATACTAAAAAGGCCCTCAGTGCCCTGCGTATCCAGTGTAACAATGGGTTCAGGATGCTGTTGGGACTGCCTCGTTATTGCAGTGCGTCAGGCATGTTCGCTGAGGCCCGCACTGACAGTTTCGGTGCTATAATACGCAAAAGAACTGCCTCCCTGATGCGTCGCGTGCGAGACAGCTCCAACAGCCTTGTGCGCCTAGTGTTGGAATCGCCTGCTTGTGCTATCTGGAGACACTGGGATGGTGTACATATGGAATCCAGAGGCCAAGTGTATAATTTATTATAGTTTTAGTTTTTTTTTAGATGTAATAAATAATATGTAAATGTAACTAACATAGGTTTAAGGGAATGTACACTAACACTATGGATTTTTTCCGAAATAAAATTATTGAATTATATTGAATTGAATTAAAGCTTTCGCTCCTTATATTTCTAAACTCCATATATTGGCCTATTTTCATTTCATAGACTAAATGAAATTCTATCTATGCCTACTTTAACGTTCAAAATGTCAGTTTCTGTCAACATGGAATGGTAGGCAAGATTTGCGAAACAATTTTATTAATAAAATTATACGCGTCCTATACTTCTCAGTTGTCTTTAGATCAAAATTATGGATACAACGTTGATAATTGATTGTGCATTAAGTGTTTTTTTAGTTGCGTTTTTTTATAAAAAGTATTTACTCATAGTGTTGTGCTGGCAGCGAGACAAAAAATGCAAATTGAACGAAGTAATGTCCAATATAGTTTAAAAACGTGTTTTTTGTGTGACTTAATATATTATGAAAGAACTTAAATTATTATAATATTTTACACTGTTAAGGTGGGTTTTGTGCGCACTATTAAATTTCCCGATAGCTGCCACCCTCATTTCATAAATATGAAAATCTTAACCCTAACTTCAATCTATATCTTTGAGCTCTGTAAGTTTGTACGAAAATACCCCGAATTATTCAAAAAAATCGGTGACCAGCCTAGACGATACGAATCGAGATATAAAAATAACCTCGTACAAACAACAAACTCAAAACTAAAACTGCATAGCACAAGCCCACAAAATATGGCAATTAAAGTGTATAACCAGTTACCGAATGACATGAAAGATATCCAATCGAATAAAATATTTAACAAAACCCTGAAACAATATTTAATCGAAAAATGTTATTACAGCTTACAAGACTTTTTTAACGATAATGAATAAACAAAGTAAAAAAAAAAAAAAAAAAAAAAAAAAAAAAAAAAAAATATTGAAAGCCTATACCCCTACTTACTATAATTACTATGAAGTACCTAGTCATAGCCGACCCAGTTTCATTTGTTTACCCTTATTTGTTGGCGCACCGTCATGACGTGAAAAAGATTGTACCTAACAAATTGTATAAGCGAAATACCTCCTACCTACCTACATTAATTATTGCTGCGCCCCGCAGGGCTTCATGTGTCATTTGTGTACCTACCTATACTTTTAAGTACTTGTAAAACCTGTAATGTACATGTGAATTGCAATAAATAAATACAATACAATACAATACAATACTATGAAGTGGGTCAAATAGTTTGGGCGATAACTAAAAATTCAAATTTTGAAATAACCCCCAAAGTAGTAAATGGATTTTCATCAAACAGGGCTAAGACACTCCCCACTAATTCAGTTTCCGATGAAGTACAGTATGGGGTTCTTCAAACAAGGAGTGTACAAGTTTCTAATGGGTCGGCAACGCGCATGTGACACCCCTTGAGTTGCAGGCGTCCATTTACGGTGACCGCTTTCCATCAGGCGGACCGTACACCTGTTTGCCACCGTGGTATATAAAAAAAAGTCAAAGAAGAAAAAGAAAACTAAATCTAAGGCGAAAGCTGCGATGCCGCAGACAGGCACGTGAAACTTAACCCCGTCTTTTTGTGTCGAGTTTATATATATGTATATATATATTTTGGTGTGCATATTAAGTCGACCTTATCCATTATGGAGGGGCCCTTTATGTTTAAAATTATCAGTGCATACTGTGCATATAATAAAGTTTCAAGATCATGAATTGCGACTACTCTGACACATGTAAGTATTATTATTTACACATAGATACATACATACATACAATCACGCCTCTATCCCATAAAGGGGTAGGCAGAACACATGAAACTACTAAAGCTTCAGTGCCACTCTTGGCAAATAAGGGGTTGAAAGAAAACGAAACTGTGACATTGCAGTGACAGGTTGCCAGCCTCTCGCCTACCCTAGCCTAGTCTACGCCTAGTCTAGTATTATTATTTCTTGGTATTTATTTTCATCCTAGGTTAGTATGTAAGTATTATTATTTGTGTGCTCTTTCCATATCTCGGGACCACGGGGTCCCGGACGTTTGGGAGACGTACAGTCAACCAATTGGAACCTTAGGCCACGGTAGAACTATGTCATAGTGACGTTATAAATCAGACTGTATGAAATCTCTTACTGCTTGTCATTATGACATAGTTGTAGAGTGGCCTAGGGTTCCAATTGGTTGACTGTACGTGGGGCCGGAGCCAACAGCGCAGAGGCCAATTCTAACAATTTAATCTAAACGCAAAGTTTTTTATCACTAAGACAAATACGACTCTTATAACCTGTAAAGGACTGAGTCGACGCTCGCAGCGTCGCAGCCGAGCGTGAGTACATCCTATGCAGCGTCGATTCAGGACACGTATGAGCTTCAATTGCTTGACATGTACGCCGTACGCCCCGCCGAAATGTGATACACCAGAGAGCCTAATAATGAACTATTCCCCTCACTAGCTCAGAAACACGTGTTTTGTCCTTTAATACCAGCGGGTAAAAACGCATTTTATCCAATAGTGGGTAAAGTGATTTGACCTTGAATAAAGCCAAATTAACTGCTTTAAAACTGATAAAAGTAGGTGAATCTAGTAATAAAGATGATTTACCACCTGTGGAACTACTGGAAGCAGTGATAAACGCATTTTTTGCGTTGTAGTTTCCTCGCTATAGTGATGGGAAAAGTTTTGAGTTACACTTGGGTGCAAATGTATTTTACTTCTCGTGTGTTAAAAAAACTCGCAAGTTCAGGCTTCTATTCTCGAACCACTCGCTCCGCTCGTGGTTCAACTATAAAATCCTTTCACTTGCTCGTTTTTCAATTCCACACTCGGCGTTAAAATATATCAACTTTGCCCCTTGTATAACAAATAACTATTAAACCTTTTATTTAAAGGAGGACAAAACGAGACGTAAAGTGACGCGGTGTATAAACCTGCTGTATTTACATAGGTATACCTACACATAATCATCCACTATATCCGATTGGCGGCTACCTTTATTATTACAAAGTTAAGGTTGTATAACACGTTAGATATAAATCTGACCGCTGACCCAAAGTAAATCAATAACAACCTGGGGCCCGTTTCTCGAAAGGTACAAGCCTTGTATTACAAGTGTGCGAACTGTCAAATCGTATGGGTTGTCATGGAAACACACTTGTAATACAAGGCTTGTACCTTTCGAGAAACGGGCCCCTGGCCCCAAAGCCGAATGGCATTCTGCGACGCGAAACGCCACCGAAAAGCCACAGAAAGGTAGTCTCCGTCGCGCCAATACGCAAGAGCGACAGAGATAGATAGCTACGAAAGAGATAATCGTGAGCGTTTCGTGAGCGTCTGTATATAAGTAGTAGGTATATCGTTGTCTGCGTAGCTCGCGGGGCAAAAGTGATTCAAGAGGGGGATACACGAAGCAGAAGTTAAGGACAGAATTACCATAAAGTTAGCGATTGGACTTTTCCATTATACACTAAAATGACGAGTGTATCGCTTCCATACGTGCGAATGAAAAGTCCCATCGCTGTGTCTCACTCCAATGTATGGCAGCCGCTCACCGCTCGGCTGTCGCGCTTAGACCAATGTCGTGGCTGAGCCGTTAATGTTGAGCAATTCCATGTGCTCTGCCTCTGCCTACCCTTTGGGGTTACAGACGTGTGTTAATGTACAGTGAGATGCAAAAGTGTATGGCGAATTTTATTTAATTATTTATTCATTTATCCCAAAAGGGGTAAGCAGATCACATGGCATTGCTCAACATACAGTGCCGCTCTTAGTTTGTAAAAAAAAAATACCTACGTTGGCTTCCTCGATACTTATTTAACGATATTTGATCTAATAATATGACTTATCGAACCTCAATCAAACGCTAGCCCTTCGCTAACGCTCGTCAGCCGATGGGAAAGAGAGTTACAATTCGATCCCTATTTAATCTTGCGTCTCGTTCTAAATTATCGATGGACAGAAGGGTTAATGTGGCCACAGTATAAGCGTACTATGCTTAGCTTTAACTCAAAATGGAGTTGGGTGGGACATGTTGCTAGACAGAGTGATGGCAGATGGACTAAAATGTTAACAGAATGATGGCCGCTCACAGATGTAAGAAGCGCTTGGCAGCCGTAGCTCGATGGGAGGACGACATCCGGAAAATTGCAGGTCACAACTGGATGAGACTAGCCCAGGACCGGGAGAAGTGGCGTACTAGAAGAGAGGCCTATGCTCAGCAGTGGGCGATATAGGGCTGATATGATGATGATGATGATGACTTTAACTCATATTGTTCCATATATTATGGCTGTTACAAATTCTAATTCATTTTAATTTAATTTTATACACTCTTGCATTAGGATAAACCTATAAAAGTATGCATTTAATAAATAAAATAAATGAATGAATACTCTAGATATATTTATTTATCGTATGGCTTACAGGTTGTTCTCAAGTAATTTTTTTGACTCTACCACAGATGTCATATATACCATAGATCAAGCAAACGTATCTACTTAGCGTGTCAAATGAACTCAGTGAAATCCACTGAGTTGTCCGTCTTTACTCGCAGCTTGCAGCTTTCGGGCGTCAATTTTTGTAAGTTGAAGTCAACCAAAACATAAAAAATGCCTCGTTACGTGATATTCAATTGCAACAACACAAAAATTATGAACAATCAAGAGCCTGAGACATATTTAAAATTACAGGCAAGAATCAACGTCAGTACAAAATTTGACACGCTCGGCCCCTATACAAATATATGAATTTGTTCCTTCTATCTAAATTAAGTTCTGTGGACTCTACTGACATATATTCGAGTTCAATAACAACCGTCCTAGTGAGTACTGACAGTGCCTATGCCTACTAAGCCGAAAGTCCTGGGTGCGATTCCCATCAAGGTCATTTATTGATCTGGTCAGCACAGGCCCCGTAGCCGAATGGCATTTCTGCGACGCGAAACGCCTCCGAAACGCCGCAGAAATGTAGTCTGGCTCTGTCGCTCCAATACGCAAGAGCGATAGAGATAGATAGATAGACGAAAGAGATATTATCGTGAGCGTTTCGTGAGCGTTTGTGCATTCGGCTATTACGCACACTGATATTTGTTTTGAGTCATGTAATGCACCTATACCACACCATGGACACTGGCGATCAAATATATGAAAGTGCACACGGTTTAAGCTCGTGTAAGTGAACGCGTACCATGCTTGTATGAGTGAAATATGACAGGTCGACTGTTCGCGTTTTTGACAGGCGGTAACTGTGAGGCAACCGAGAGGGGGTGGGCGGCACTTTCAGCGGGGAGCGGGAGTGACCAATACTGTACGATAGTACTCTTTATTATACTGTGCCTATACCTATATCTCATTCTAAAACAAAACTAAGGCCATCATAAAACATTTCTCTTGTAATCGCTACATATGTTTGGTCTAAGTCTTTTTTTTAGCCTGCGTTAGTGAGTGTCCCACTGCTGGGCAAAGTCCTCTCTTCCTCTACTCGACCCTACCACTCGCATTTCCCCACCAGTTGGGATAAAAAAATTCCAGGTCGTCGCACCATCTCCTTTTTGGTCTGCCTGAACCCCGACCTACACCATCTATGGTAGTCCGTGGGTCCCACTCGGATACCATTTTGTCCCACCTTTCAAGATGCATGCGTATGACGTGTCCAGCCCAGTCCCACTTAAGCTTAGCGGTCTTGGCACTTACATCTACTACTCGAGTTCTGGAGCGCAGTTCCGTGTTTCTGATTCGATCAGTTCTGCGAAACCAACCTTGAGTTTGGACTTTAAAGCTCCGTTAACGTTTAATAGTCAATGTACTGTGTATTTTTTCACCATGTATACAAAAGACACTATAGATATATCCTGGCGTGAAAGGCGAGCCATCGTATTTTATTGACGTCCCGTTCCGTCCGTATTCCGGGCCTGACCACTTTGGGTGCCATATTGCCTTCTAATTTGCGTTTAATGGGGGTTGATGTACATGTAATACCAAAGAGGATCGAGTATTATAGAGAGTTACTGTCAAAGTAAAATGTGTAATCACAGTGCACAGACTGCCATCTCTCGACACAGGCTTAAGAATTTTTAACCTCAGTTATGTTATGACAATTTGGCCCGTATTTGATATGTGTTAAACTGTAAAATATTAATATTAGCGCCATCTATCTGAGCGTACCCCAAAGGTGTAATGCCATCTAGGCCACCGTACCTTTTTCTGTATGGTACTGTGAGATACGATTTTTTCTAACGGACTACGGAGTTATACAGGGTGCCCGGTAATTAATGGACAACCTTTTAACCACCAAGAACGCACCTTATACTGGTCCAGAAAATTGACATTATTTAAGGTTTAGTAAAAGTCGCCTGGTTTTCGAGATTTTACACTTTTTAAAATTTTAGGTATGTACTTACTCGTACTACCTAGTATTAAAATTTTAAAAAGTGTGAAAATCTCAAAAACCAGGCGATTTTTACTAAACCTGAAAGTTGATTTGGACCAGTATAAGGTGCCCCTTGGTGGTTAAAAGGTTGTCCATTAATTACCGGGCATGCCTTTGTTAATACCTTTAAACGAGCAATGCCTTGTATTTTTATTTATGTGATCTCTGACTCAAAGTCGAACGATTTCGCTGTTTGTTACGTGGGGGTTTTCGGGGGTGGAAAATCGATCTTAGGTCCCGCAAAAAAATTTTTATTGTTAATTGTCGTCACAAAACTGACAGCGAGTTAATTTTTGTTGACAACTTTTGCTAATGGGGACCCAAATTCTGAAAATGCCCACTAAGTCAGGTTTTGCCAGTGACTAAATACCAATTTTAAATAGAAGATACCTCTATAGTAAATTAAGCTATAAATCCACTTACCTCGGAATTGAGACGATTAGTTTCCTTTACCTAGCTTTCTTAATTCGAATGTCTAGGTTTTTCTCTAGTCGACAATTACGCCGTGTCTTGCGTGGGCGACGGTCGCGCGATGGTCGTGCGACGGCGATGCGACGCATACGAAATCAAACCTTATCGATATGGAAGTAGTAGACCCGACGGCGACGGTCGCGCGACTGTCGTGCGACCGTCGCCCACGCAAGACACGGCGTTATAGTAAGTACTGGGACATATGTGGACAATAAAACATTTTTTCAAAATTTATTTATATTTTATTTAAAGATTGCACTGAAACTTGACAGTTTCATGTACTCTGCCTACCCCTTTATAAGATATAGGCATACTTTAAAGATGAGATTGTCAGAGTCATAAAGTGCAATTTTTTTATAACTTGACAACTCGAGGTAATATTTTGTAGCTGTACACTCATGTACGAGTACAGTCAACCAATTGGAACCCTAGGCCACTCTACATTACGTCTACAACCATGTCAAAATGATAAACAGTGAGAGATTTCTTACTGGTGAAACCCGATAAATCGAGATATTTTTTCTTTGAAATTAGAACATTGCGGAAATTGCACATAGGTACTTAGAATTTCAAAAATCAGTTTGCTCAACTTTCGGGTTTCACCAGTAGTAACGCCGTGGCTTGCGTGGGCGACGGTCGCGCGATGGTCGCGCGACGGCGATGCGACGCATACAAAATCAAACCTCATCGATATGGAAGTATGAGACGTGACGGCGACGGTCGCGCGACCGTCGCCCACGCAAGACACGGCGTAATATTTCCTTCATTTCCCGTTATCCCATTTAAGTAGGTTAAAATACCGTAAACACCTTTTTAGTTAATGCCCAAAAACTCATCAAAAGGACAATTCCAACTTTCCAAATTATTTACAAGGTCGAAACATAACCTCACTTTAGGGGAGGGGTAAATGCGTATAGAACAATTATATTAAACTAGCGTGTCCTCGGCTGATACATTAGGGTCCATTAAGTTCCGAAACTCGACAAATACTTTAAGTACCAGGAACAAATACTAGGTACAAAATACCTGTGACAAATACTAGGTATAAATACTTGTGACAAATACTTGAGACAAGGTACTTGGTATAAATACTATTAGGTAAAAATACTTTTTGTTCGGATGGATTGTTTTAGTAGTAAATTAATTTGGTGGGAAATAACACCGTACTTAATTGATGCCTAAAATGAAACTTAACTTGATAGCATATTAATTACGGGTCAATTTTTAACACTAATTAATAATTTTGATCCTCCCCTCTATTATCAACTTACAATATTGGGAAACTTAAAAAAGAGCAGAAAGAAGAAAAAAGATAAATATTTCAAGCAAATTTTAAAAACATGATCTTTTTAATAGTAATACTGTTTTTTTGCATATTGTGTAGTTTTAAGTTTATTACGAATAAATATTTTGATTGATTGATTTAAATCCCGACGCAGAAACGATGGGGTGCTATAAGTTTGACGTGTTTGTCTGTCTGTCTGTTTATCTTTCGGATAAACCGATTTAGATTTCGTTTTTTTTTGTCTGAAACCTGAGTTAGTCGGGAGTGTTCTTAGCCATGTTTTATGAAAATCAGTTCACTATGTCGCGGTCGGGGATTTTTTCAAAATTTGAATTTTGTGGTTAGGTTATTGACACATGACAGTGTCCACAAAATGTAAACTCGCGCGACCTAATGAAATTTAAAAAAATCCTGAAATCATGTTTAAAAAAGTCAAGTATACAATATTTCTCTTACTTTTAACATATTTAATCTAACACAGTCATGTTACATTTTTGCGGATCTTCGTTAGTGAGTATTTTACGATATAAATTTATCACGCAGCATTTACTTATCATGTCATTTATCATTCATTTTCATTTTTAAACTAGTGCTGTCAGTGATTTTGATTCAAATGACATTTCAGTAAAAAAGTTGATAGAAATCGTATATTTGTTCAAGCGCCTCCATGTACATAGGGCCTAATCGATTCAACCAATTCGTAAATAATGGCTAGATTTGGCAAACGATACGTCTTACTTCAAAACAAATGTGTCAAAAATTTTTGAAAAAACCCCCGACCGCGACCTAGTGAACCGAATTTTCATGAAACATGGCTAAGAACACTCCCGACTAACTTAGCTTTCACACAAAAAAAACTAAATCAAAATCGGTTCATCCGTTCGAGAGCTACGATGCCACAGACAGACACACACATAGACAGACAGACAGACAAACAGACAGACAGACAGACAGACAGACAGACAGAAATTGCAGGTGAAAAAGAATTGTTTATATTTTTGAAATGAAACAGACATCTAACTGACAGACAGACAGACAGAACGCGACTCACTCACTCCAGTCAAATTCACTCAGTGACAGCTCAGACAGACAGACAGACAGACAGACACGTCAAACTTATAACACCCCTTCGTTTTTGCGTCGGGGGTTAAAAATATGAACTTACAGCTCCAGGACAGTAAGCCAGACCGGTTGCCACATGACGGCAAACGATTGACTTGATGACCGAGTTCACAAATCAATCAATAGACGGAATTATCTTCAAAGGGACCAGTAGACTAAACATTGTACGTTTGTGTGTCCTGTGTAGGCGAGATCTAACTAGACTTATACACGGTGTAATATTAGGAAACCAAATAATTTTAACAGTTGTCTATTCGGTTACATCTGTATGAATAACCTAACCACAAAATTAAAATTTTGAAAAACCCCCGACCGAGACATAGTGGACCGATTTTCATGAAACATAGCTAAGAATAATCCCGATTAACTCAGCTTTCAAATAAAATAAACTTAATCTCAATCGGTTCATCCGTTCGGAACCTACAATGCCACAGACAGGACACGTCAAACTTACATACATATAACACCCCGTTGTTTTTGTGTCGGGAGTTAAACAAAACACAAAACGAAGAATTGTAATGAGGAGGCGCACTGACATTTTATCTCGCCAGGCGGCGCCTGTGCAAGTGCCTAGGTATGTCACTGCCATTCATATGTGAGAGAGAAAAAACATATCATCTTCTCGCTCTCACGTATGAAATGCTTTATCTGTGCAATGCAAGTGCCATGGACTAATAGGGTGGCGACATCTGTAATAATAACCTTTGAGTGTGCCTCGTCATTGCTGAGTGGACGCTCGGAGCGGGGCGGGCCTATGCAGCGTCGACTCAGACTAGAGATGCAACGAATAGTGGTTTGGACGGATACCGGATACCGAATATTCGTTATCCGGCCGCCGAATATTCGGACAGCAGAATTTTACTTACAATTTAAGCAGGGAGCGGGGGCGTCGTGCAGGTTTTGACTTGTTTCGTAGTGAACTTCGCGCGGAGTCCGTTTTTGTTTAAATGTTTATTTTTTTAATAATAAAGGGCTATCATTATTAGTATTATAAATAACCGTAAGTGCGTTTTCACATTATCCGATCCGATATCGGATGTCGGACCGATATCCCATACATTACAGGCGCCATCTTGAATTTTTCTATTGAAATCCTTCCGACATCCGATATCGGATCGGATAATGTGAAAACGGTCTAACTGTTCAATCAAAAATAGCACATCCGGTATCCGGCCGGATTATACGTCACTATCCGGTATCCGGCCGAATATTAAAATAAGGGCCGAATAGGCCGGATACCGAATAGGAACCGAATATTCGGTGCATCTCTACTCTGGACACTTGTATGAGCTTCAATTGTTTGAGTGCACTCAGACCTTACAATGAACGAGAAAAGAGCGTACTAAAGTATCGAAATTCACTAAATTTATACAACAATTTTACCCTCCTTTGACTTCAGAAATGCGTGATTAATAGAGAGCGAATTTCGGGTAGCAATTTAAATATTAGAATGGATTACTATGGATATGACTCGCATTTTTTTTTCTACACACAAAAAAAATGTATCGGAACATAAAAGTAAAACCCTTTTTTGGGTGCTCTTGTTTTTTTTTAACTAAACCATTAATATATTGTAAAAAAAATATTATAAATTATTTTGTTAATATCGGGCAAAAACTGTGATGATAATGAATAAATAAATGTTTGTTATTTTTTTTAATACTTATTTTATTTATTTAAGTTCCTCTTTAATATTTATTCTGCGCACTGAACAGTTTAAATCTCTGTTACGACTCAAAGAATAGAAAAATGAAAATAATTAGCTTTCTGTATATACAAACTCCCTTATTTAGAATAAAATACTTTTTTTTACATAGTTTGTTGCAAGAGTAACATTAACACTTTCGCTACCAAGAACCCGACTGTCGGGTACACCGCTCGTAGAAGCGTAGCCGATTACATGGGTTTCCCCGTATGTAGCGAAAATGTCGTAGCGCCGCGTAGAGCCCGGTTTCGAAAGTGTTAATTTAATCTAATTATTCAGCGAAGTTTGCGGTGTGCGATATAATAATAATAGATTGTAAGACCTTAATATTTATAAACCACATGACATGTATTTATAAAGTTGCACTAGTCATATCCATATTAATATTTAAATCGCTACCTGAAACCCGGTCTTTAGTGATTAAAATCTCTCTGGTTTCCTTACGTTACACCATGTATTGACCGAGATAGACCGTGATTACCTTGTTGTTTTGTTTGAAGTGATCAGTTTTGTTCTATTCACAACTATTTTATTACAGCAGTGAGGAATTGTAAGAGTTAATTTCAGGATGTTTAGATAATTACCTGCAAATTTACGGAGTCATACTGAGGATTTTTTTTATGTGCGGAATCAACCAATAGGGAAGACGACTACATAAAAAATGGCATTCTGTTTAGTCCGTCAGTTAGATCGTCCAAAAATACTGAACACATATTTTTCGCTTTTTCTAATTAATGAAAAAATACAAAGATTTAGAGCATCAAAGTTCCAGAGTGGGGGCTTGTGACGTCACTTCTATATAAAAATTGTACCTAGGCTTGATTTTTTTCTAAAAAAAACATACACCTGTGATAGATGTTATTTCAGTTCAAAATACGAATTTAAGAAAACTAACTAAGCCATTCTGATTCCTGTAATGGATCTAATTATATGCCGAAGTGAACGGAATTCAATTAAAACACGGTGTACCTATAGCAATATTTCGCATAGCTTCGAAGTATTTCATTAATGAATAAAAAATCTTAAAACTTAAATGACGAAATTCTTAAAACTTAAATTTATTCCTAATTTTAAATACACCCAATTTATAAAACTTAGTAGGTACTTATGATGAAAAAGCCATTTTTTGTCAAAATTTGCCTAATAATATGATAAGACCCACAGAATAACCCCCTTATTCATAAAAGCACTTTGAAGTTACCAAGCCGATAAAGTTCGTTTGTCCTTTTCTATCACGCTAATACGTCGGAAAGGGACAAACGAACTTTATCGGCTTGATAATTTTAGAGTACGTTTATGAATAAGGGGGTAATAGTATAAACAGGCTGTTATTATTGCGTGAACTGTATTAAATATTCATTATGTTTACCTATACATTTTATAAATGTAAACGTTTTAAAGTAACTCTAAGGGCCGGTTGCATCAAACAGTCTGTCACCATTAAAGCGTTCGTTAAATTTGATTGTATAGGAAGTTCCATAGATGCCTGCTGCGTGACGATGATGTGTCTGTCAAATGTGGTTGATGCAACTGGCCCTAAAACTGTAACTGAAAACTCCACACTTTTTAAGTAGCAAGTGTCCACTTGATTCTCACATATCTATCTCGTTCACACGCGTTCCTGACCTCTCCCTTGCATTGTCTATCCCGCTCACACATATGCTGTCACGTGTGACGTCAAGAGGCAGCCCGTGCTTCATGGCCTGAATACTTTAGGGTTCCGTTAATAGGAACCTTTACTCTTTACCATTGCCATTGAGATGTTGTACTGCAAATGTGGAATAACCTAACCACAAAATTAAAATTTTGAAAAAACCCCCGACTGCGACATGGTAAACCGATTTCAGACAAAAAACACTAAATCTAAATCGGTTTAGCCGTTCGGGAGCTACGATGCCACAGACAGACACACACACAGACAGATAGACAGACAAACAGACAGACAGACAGACAGACACACACACACACAGACAGACACGTCACTTCGTCGTTTTTGCGTCGGGGGTTAAAAAAATAGTCAGAATGGCCGTTTATGCTTCTACATATTCAGCCCGAATTATATCACGTAAATTTAAACACCATGTATATCTATATAATAGTTGAAGTAACACGAAACTGCAAAATTCACGGTGCCTTCCCTGCTCATTCGTTCGTAAAATGTTGCCAGAGTATACTTAACTTTGCCCACTAGACTATTTTAATGATGTAAACACGCCTAACCGAGTGTAAAGAGAGCACAAAACAAAATGGCGACTATCATGCTCAGCTAATTCATACGGAAAAGTGCGGGAAACTGCATAAAAAGAACAAAAGGTAAAAATAAACTGCATTAAAATTGAAATAAATTACACATTTGAATGAAAAAGTGTGTGGGAAGGTCAGATTGGCAGTCGCTTTCTTAATTACATTTTTGAAAAACCCCCGACATAGGCTAGTTTCCTAATAAGTAGTCAAATCAGCATCTTTTTTTAAGAACTGTCAAAACGATTTGCTTATATGGAATTACTATGAAATACTGAGGAGTGACGTCACGGTCAATTTATTTACTTTATATCTTTCTCTTTGGCTTATTAAATAGAAATTATGTTCAAACTTAACTACTGTCCATATTTTTCTTCTAATTATGTGGTGCTTTATTTCGTCCACTGCGTACAATATTTTATTAGAAGTATAGGAAACTAGCCTATTGTGATTTATTAAGAAACTAAGACTAAACTTTAGTCTAAATTTAGTACTTAGATTTAATTTAGTATTAGTTAAGTTTTTTTTGTACCTACTTGTTAATTTGTTAATTCGTTTTTGTGGCAATAAAGAAATTTCAATTTCAATTTTATTTCAATTTTTAAAATAGCACAAAAAAAGGTAAGTAAACATATTATTATTTACATATTAATATATGATAAGGGATTTTTACCGGTTATTTTTTGCAGAATTTGAACACGTGTATGAAATTCATAGGGTTTATTACTCCCTAATATTATTTATTTTGACATGTGCCGTCAGATACTTGACGCTAACTTTTATGTTATCCTTATTACGTTCTCTCACACTTATTAATTTATTCATTTTGAAACACGTGTTCATTATTTTTCTATTCAGATTATTTAAAATATCGTAAAGAAATACAAGACATACATACATATAATCACGCCTGTATCCCATAAAGGGGTAGGCAGAGCGCAGAGCACATGAACTACTAAGTTTCAGTGCCACTTTTGGCAAAAAGGGGTTGAAAGAAGTCCAAATTGTGACATTGCAGTGACAGGTTGCCAGCCTCTCGCCTACGCCACAATTTAACCCATATGCCACAGTCGAATTCTATGACACCCAAGGGAAGAAAGGGGTTGGTGAAATTCTTAACTCGTCACCATGTTTTTCGGGTAGTTACAACATTTTTCGGTAAACTAACCAAGTACAACAACCAAGCCGACCTGTTACCGAGGCACTGGTCCCACTGCGAGCTAGTAAGCTATGAGCTAACGGCTATAAAAACGAGCAAAAGATAAGCACCCCCGTGCAAATAAAAGAGACGACGATATTGATAGCTCACCGCTGGGCGAGTAACTATTAAACAACGCCGTGTCTCTTTTATTTACACGGGAGTGATTATCTTTTGTTCGTTTTTCAACAGTTCTCGAAAAGTTTGTACAAAAATTAAGAAAAAAGTTAAATTTGTTTTTATTATTCCTATTTTGTTACCAAGATTTTTTTGATGAATTGAGATTTTAGTAAGTTTTATTTCGTCATTAAGATTCTCTAGTATCTATATTTTCTTAATTATAACAATTATCCTGTATATACGAAAGTCGACTTATATTACTAAATGTTGGTAACAAAATAGGATCAATTAAATTTTGCTGACGTGGCTATGTACAAAGTTGATGGGAACTGCCCTTTTATAGCCGATAGCTCATAATTTACTAGCTCGCGTTGGGACCAGTGCCTAAGCTAGGGTGCGTATCGATCGATATAACTTTTTTTTATATATTTTTAGTCGTTATAACGATCATTTGATATAATTATTGAATCATATAACAACAAATAATATACTAACAAATTGTATAATTCTTATTTAATATAATGATCATTTTTTCGAAAAACATTTATTATAACATACTTTTAGTATAATGCTTATTTCCGATAATAAATAAATTGTACTCGTATAACACAAATTAATTATTTCTAAAGCACAGTTAGAATAAAAAAAATTGTACAATAAATTAGATCTATCATTTACCAGAAAAGTAGATTAGCTTAGAACTGTGACCCCTACACACAACGCGCTGCTACCAGAAAAATAGGTTAGGTTAGGTTAGAAGTTTAGAACTGTGACCCTTGAACACATCTACTGTCAGAAAAGTAGGTTAGGTTAGGTTAGAACTGTGATCCCTTAAAATAATAATAAAATTAATTCATGAAATGTTTATACTGTTTGCTAGTTATATTATACTAGTCGTATATGAATAAATAGTTATACCATATAGCGGTTATTATAAATAATTGTTATACGAAATAATGATTATACAAAATAAAAGTTTGTGGCTATACCAAATGTTAATTATGTCAAATGAGTGATTATATCCTTTAAAAATATACCAAATGTTGTTATATCAAATGTTACTATACCAAAAAAAGTTATACCAATCATTACACACCCCCTAAGCTAATAGTATTTCAGCGGGGAGCGGGAGTGGCCATACTGTACGACAGTACTCTTTATTATACTGTGGTTTATCTCAAATTTCGTTGGATTACATACTCTTACCGTTTACCAGTTTTACTTCGCCTATGAACACGTTTTTAAAATAACACGTCCATACTTTATTTAGCTGTGAAGGGCGTCTATTTTTGTTCTGTATTTTTATAGTTAAAATAAAAGCGATACAGTAATAATTTTCTATAACGCGATAGAAAAATTATTGATATAAGCTGACGATCTTCGTCTGTCAATGAAAAGAAAATTGTAGTAAGTATGTATGGAATGCAAATAGACTTACTGCGTTTTAACTTTGAGGAACAGCGTGAGATACGAGATTTTTTTAAAGTAGTGACGATATCTTAGGTCCGGTTGTACCAAACCGTCTGGCATCGTTAAAGCGTTCGTTAAATTAAATTATAGTTTACGACGGCGACAAGGTTGCGGGGGTGGGGTTGTTGAAGGCGACTATGGGATATGGGTTAAATTGTGGTGTAGGCGAGAGGCTGGCAACCTGTCACTGCAATGCCACAGTTTCGTTTTCTTTTAACCCCTCATTTGCCAAGAGTGGCCCTGAAGCTTTAGTAGTTTCATGTGCTCTGCCTACCCCTTTATGGGATACAGGCGTGATTGTATGTATGTATTGTACGAGAAGTTCCATAGATGTCTGCTGAGTGACGATGATGTGGCTGTCAAATATGTTTGATGCAACTGGCTCTTAATCTTATTTTCGTACTTGTATTATTTTAGAATAGAATAGAATAGAATAAACGTTTATTCGTGAACACAGGTAAGACAAAATACACATAATAACAACAAGACAGAAAGGAATGAAGTGCCATGAAATGGCCTCATCTCAGCATGTTGCTGGTGACTTCCAGCGCTGGTCTTCCGATGAGACCATCAAGTGAGAAAGATTTTGTTATTATGATTGTACCTACCTAGTCAGCAGTATTATAAGTATCATCACGTACCGAACTTTTTGAACGCCAAGAACTACAGTAGAACCCGCTTAAAACGATTCTGAGGGGACCCAGCCAAAAAAGCGTATTATACGGGAAATCGTATTAAACGAGAAAAAAATTGTGATTTTTCGTCGTAAACTTTTAATATATGGTTACTTTTTCTTGGAGCATTAATGCTTTTCTTCTTATTTTTGACATCACTGAATTAAAGATGACACCCAACACCGCAGCAGTGATAATGAGCAAAGTGTATGTAGGTAGGGAGTCGAACTATCGCACTAACCTGTGAGTTGGGACGACAAATTACAAAGTAATCTTTACGGGTGGCGGTGTCGCCAGAATCGCGTAATTAGTACAGTACAATTAGTTCCGATTATTGTCACACGCATAAATAAAGTTGTAAAGTAATGCAAGGTGGGTGGTTTTAGATAGTGTATTAAGCGGGGACGTGAGTCGTATTAACCGTGAAAAATTGTGTGAAAACGAGACTCAAATTGTAGGGACCGGCGTATAATGCGGGAAATCGTATTAAACGTGATCGTTTTAACCGGGTTCTACTGTACTTAAGTGGTCGTGTGACGTCGTGCCAACCAGGCCAATAACCACTAATGTGGTTATGGCGGACGCTGTCAAAGCAATTGTCATGCTGACAGCTATATCCATACTAATATAATAAATGGGTGTGTGTCTGTTTGTTTGTCCGTCTTTCACGGCAAAACGGAGCGACGAATTGACGTGATTTTTTAGGTGGAGATAGTTGAAGGTATGGAGAGTGACATAGGTTACTTTTTGTCTCTTTCTAACCCGAGCGAAGCCGCGGGCAGAAGCTAGTCGTTATTAAAGCCTGCCCAGAAATATATGTCTACGCGCCATCTTGCGGAATTTCGTTAGAACTATTTTCTTCGTATTAAACTGAACTGTCATCCCATACATCAAAATAACAGCGCCCTCCTGACAATAGTCATTTATTTCTGGTCAGGTTTTACTAATAGAGATATTGGCGTGTAGGCCACATTTTGACGGGAGAGGCAATGCGTTCAAAAGGTTATCGATTTTCTCTTCAGGTAAGCCAGTTTTGAGTGACTACATAATGTTTGTACGTTGTCAAATCTTGCAAGTTAAATTTGACCGCCGTTCCAGTATCCGATGAGAATAGCTAGCTAGTACATATTATATAATAACTTAACCACAAAATTAAAGTATTTAAAATTTTGAAAAAAAAACCCTACATAGATAAGAAAACTCTCGACTAACTCATCTTTCAATCAAAAAAAACTACGCAACTATGGGAACAAATCAAATTATTTTTAAGAAATATTTTGATTTGTGTATTTTAAGTAGTCACACTACTATATATCAATTACTAAAAAAAACAAATCAAAATATTTCTTAAAAATAATTTGATTTGTTCCCATAGTTGCGTAGTTTATTTTGGTTTACAACACAGTGGCGAGGTGGCCTAGGGGTTCATGGCGTTAGCCCGGATTGCTAAAGACGTTCGAATCCGGCCTTCACCACTGGTGGTGCTCGTCATTTTTTATCAAATATATGACATCTTATTTCGATTAAAAAAAAACTAAATCGAAATCGGTTCATCCGTTCGGGAGCTACGATGCCACAGACAGACACACGCACAGACAGACAGACAGACACGTCAAACTTATAACACCCCGTCGTTTTTGCGTCGCGAGTTTAAAAACCGAGGTGTGATATAACACAATATATGTAATATATGTTTGATATACTGTTATTTGTTAGGAAAAACATATCTCAATTTGCTCGCGTTGCCTGTCCGGGCAAACAGCTTCGAGCTACAGGCCGTCTGAGAACAGTCCCCCGTCGCATGGCACTTTCAAGAAAGAACCCGCGTGTCATCGGGCCTACTTACTACGAACACTTACCTGCCGATCTTAGGAATGAGCCATATGACGTAGCATTTAAGCGCAAATTGAGAAACCTTTTGTTAGATAACCCTCTGTACTCTTTAAATGAGTACATGGAATTGAATTTGTGATAGCATGCATTTGATTATACTTCCTATCCAAATCCGAGACAACAAATATTATTTACTATGCAGCACACGGAATCGTACCGTCCAAGTCACACATTTCAGAGATATAAAAAATATAAAAAACAAGTTCTCGCCATGCGTACCTACTACCTTCAACATAGCCCAGCGCCTTGCGGCGTATACCCATCATTACATGTTTTTGTGTCGTCCGAGTCACACGTAATTTCGCCAAAATAAGTGTTCCTCTAAAAGTGTAAATGTTGTGAATTTATGAAGTTCTGTAAGTAATTTGACACCTACTTATGTACCTATAGTGTGCTAAATGGTGATTATATAATTCAAACCATATTTGAACAACTGCCGACCGCCGTATAGTACCGGCGAGTTTAGTCTAGTTATCGGCGAGTATAGTTTCGTTTTTCATACGATCGTAGCTACGAGCTAATGTGATTTTACACATTAACAATTGTACTATCATTTAAGTAACTTGCCTATTGATAATTAGAACTAAGAAGTTAACGAAATACTAAACTTATTTGCGGTCATATTTGGTCATACGATAGGATTTTCTACGACTACCTTCTTTTTCAAACAAAAGGCTTTCGGTATGAATACTTAAGTTACAGTAGGAAAGTAATACGATGTAGTATTACCTTATTACTAGTATATGTGCATAAGTAATACGTAAATTACAGATTACTTACAGTAATATGTAACTATTAAACTACCTACTGACAATTGATGTGATCTCTGACTTCAATGTTTACGAATATGATTTTACTCGTATATATCGTAGGCGTATAAAATAGTATATGATACGTTAACAACAATAACAACATGTCTGATGTGTGATCTATAAACATATTTTTTCTGGTTGGCCTTTTATAAAAAGTTTAAAAGAAAAACGCATCGTTATGTAAATTGTAACAACATTCAACAATATTTATAAGTCAAACGAGCAATAGTTGTAGCAATATTTACAATGACTGGAACCAATAATTAAACTATATTTTTTCTGTTGATTCATTCAATAATGTATTAATAAATATAATGACCGACTGCACATTGCCAGTAAGTCAGTAACTGATGCATTTAAACAGGACGCGCTTGCACGATCCTACCTAAGGCGCCTTAACTAATACCGAATCCATGGCACAAACAGCAACACCTTTAACTGATTATCGTTAGACTTTATGCCGTGGTAATAGGGATTACAAATGTGTTGACAGTGTTGCCTGTTGCTTGCTGTTGTATATAGTACGGGCCGTACTTCGATGTCGACGAAAGGATTTATGCGAACATTACGGGTTTCTAGCTCGGCATCATGGTCACATCCAAAAATTTTTTCTATCAGTTTTGTGTGAAGAGAAGTACCCTATGTGAGCAAGTCTCTTTTTTTGTAAGTAATTACCTACTATTTGGATGACATGTGTCTGTATCCAGCAATTAAATCATAAAGAAATAAAGATAAAGACATTAGAACATTAGATATTGTTTGACATTGTTAAAACATTAGAGATTATAATTATAAGAGCTTAAATTATTGTAAATAAAGATTTATTTTGTGTCAATAATAAATATTGTAAGCATGTCTTGAAATAGTACTCCGATAGTATAATAGCGTCAAGGATGATTGGTTGAGTATCGGGTAGAAAAGAAATAAAACCCTGATGAATGATGAAAATTGAGATTACAATGTTGGGTACCTGTACCCCACTTAAAATATGTGTCGAGAGAGCTCCGCTAAATGCGTTGTAACTATATGTACCAAATTTTAATAGTGGCGTGGCTATTTTTCTCCACAAATTGTGTCGAGGGCTCAGCTAAATGCGTTGTAGCCATTTGTGAATGAATTGAATAAATTACTTTTTTGCGATAAACATGGTATACATTTGGTGGTACATTATTATTTTTGAGTAGCAATACATCTTTAGCCACAAATGGCATGCAACATTATATTTTAACCTACAGTAAAATGCCCTTCATTATTAGTAGCGTGACTATTTTTTCTCCACGAATTGTGTCGAGGGCTCCGCTAAATGCGTTGTAGCCATATGTGCCCCACTTTAATAGTGGCGTGGCTATTTTTTCTCCACAAATTGTGTCGAGTGCTCCGCTAAATGCGTTGTAGCTATATGTGCCCCACTTTAACAGTGTCGTGGCTATTTTTCTCCACAAATTGTGTCGAGGGCTCCGCTAAATGCGTTGTAGCTATATGTGCCCCACTTTAACAGTGTCGTGGCTATGTGCCCCACTTTAACAGTGTCGTGGCTATTTTTCTCCATGAATTGTGTCGAGGGCTCCGCTAAATGCGTTGTAGCTATATGTGTCCCACTTTAATAGTGGCGTGGCTAATTTTCTCTACAAATTGTGTCGAAGGCTTCGTCAAATGCGTTGTAGCTATATGTGCCCTACTTTAACAGTAACGTTGCTATCTTTGTTCACAAGTTGTATCGAAGGCTCCGCTTAAGGCGTAGTAGCTGTTTGTGGCACATTTTAACAGTGATAGGCTATCCATTCAATTCAATTCAAAAACTTTAATGTCATAAACAAAACATGTCAAAATACAAAAATAATAATACAATAAATAAGGAATTAAAATAATCTTAAACAACTTAGTCAAAAAATAATAATAAATTTAAATACTAACCATAATTATATATATAAAACACAAGAAATTAAAACAAAATGTTATCATTTTAAATTAAACTTACTATGTAATTCTCCACGAATGAAGTCAAGATCTCCGCTCTCTGACTGTTGAAACTTTGTGGGCTCCACTTTATTAGGAAATAAATAAAATAAACATTAATATAATATCTTTGCTTCAAAATTGTATCGATGGCTCCACTTTTATAGATACATTTTATAGAGAACATTGTATTTATAGCGTTCTAGCTATATGCACATCAAGTCAACCTTAAAATTACTATATTTTCTCCACAAATTGTCTCAGGAGCTCTTCTTTCGTTCCAACTACATTGAGAATTCCGGTCTCACAGTGCATTGTCCACTGTGTTTTTTCAATCGGTTTACGCTACGGTGGATTCACGCTTCTGTCGCTACGTTCATCGGTCACTTCGTTCTTCGCTCGCAACTCCAACGTTCTTCGATTGCTTCGCTCCTCGCTGTATTCAATCTGTTTATTCTTCGGCCGCTCCGCTCCTTGGTCTCTCACAAATTAAAGATAGTAACATTACTCCGCTTTAAAAGTGTTAATGTTAATGAGATTTACATTATCTCGAGACTTGTTAATCAAATTTATTAGTATTGTTATATAACTTATGTAGGTACCTACCTACTTAACGCACATTATACAGAAAGAATATAAGAACACTTTCGTCTAAAGATTGAACCAATGAACCAATGATTGAACAGTAAACAAAAATGTAAATCTTATTTTCCTAAAAATTGCTAATACTATTGCTCTGACAAGACATACAATATAATGTTTCTATACAATATGAGCATCATGAATACACTAAAATAATAAAATATAAGTCGTATTAACCCTTCAGTCATAGCTCTATGACCTATACCTACACAAATCACTTTACAATGCTTACGTGTCATCATTAATTACTCGCTGTTATAATAGTTATAATGATGAAAATAAATAATCAAGGCGCAATAAATCCCTTTCAGGCGAGCAACGACTATACCTGTACGTTGCCACATACGCATTAACTACCTACATCCTACACTTTAATTAACATACCTCGATTGAAAGAGAAATCTAATACAATATTTAGAGCTCTAAACTATAGGGGAATTGTGGTACGGAAAACAGGGGCTGACTCGTGGGTGGTGCACATTATCTAGGCCTATATACCCAGGGCGTAAAATCGCCGATGGAAACTAATACACACAATATAGTTGTGCAGTTATGCAGAGTTATCGCAGTCGTGAACAGCTAGATTAATAAATCCAATTAGAAAATAAAGTTTCCAATGAAATTAATATTTAAAATTTGAAATCCCTGATTGACATACTGTCTCGCTTAATAACTAGAAAGTTTAAATAGTTATGATAGTTGATTGTATAACACAACTACCTATTTCCTTTCTTGTTAATTGTAGTTTTGTATGACAATACATAGTACAGCTTTACTGTAACGTTATTTTATTTTATTAGTATGTATGTTTGTTGTTTGTTACTCCCTCAATTAATTAATAAAGAAAACTGGCAAGTGTGGAATAAGCAGAACTGTCTTCTGAAGGATTACCGGACAAACACACCTTTAAAAAACTTCTAATGCTTCAGGTTTTTAGTGTTCATGGGTGACAGCGATCTGTCTGCTCATTTGCCTTCTTTACAACTTTACAATCAGATGTTAAAATTGAATGTTGTATAGTTTGTCCTCAAAACATCGGCAATAATTACATAATACTTGTTTAAGTATTAAACTAGTAACTAGCTAAGTTTACTTCTTCCTTTTTAAGTATAGGAGCCATTTTTGTTGGCATCTATATAAATTAATATAATACTTACCAGGTTACTTATGTTATATGAACAAAGTGATATGACGTTTTAAAACAATATTTAGAAAGTGGTATACTAAGGCATTGTATGGACTTACTTTTTAATTGCATAGTAATTGAATTTGACTTTTAATTCACCTTGCAATATAAATATGGTTTAAGATATTTATTTCTCAATACATCAACACTAAATAAAACATTTTAACTGCGTATGCTTATTGCTCGCATGGCCAATGCACAAAAGGGAATTTGTTGCTACGCATAATTCTACAACATGAGATTTCTTGTACATCGGAAAAACCTTAAATGAAAACTGATGAAACTATAATGACCTTGACTTTAAAACGTAATTAATACTCATTTAAAAACATTTCATTAAAAGCCAAAAAGTGCCGTTCTAAGACCTTAGAAGTTGCAAAATATTCAGTGTTACCATAACCAGGGAATATCAAAAACATTCATAAGTTAAAGCTTAATATAATTATAACATTTTCAATAGGTTATATATAAAATAATAGGAATAACTTAACTTTAAATAATAGAAATAATTTTTAATTTGCTTGATGACCTGATATCAGATACTTAATACCATTAAGTAGGTACTCATATGAAACTTAACACTATATCATATTTTGATGTCCATATTTTATTTTATTTTCGCATTCAGTATTTGTTTTGACATGCAAGGCTCTGAACATCTGCATAGTAAATAATATTTGTTGTCTCGGATTTGGATAGGAAGTATAATTAATAATCAAACGAACTTACCTGTGAAGTTTGATTACAATTATACGAGTATCCAAATCCGAGACAACAAAGTCCCGCCCCCCATCCCCGAAAATAACAATAAAATGATTTCACGACACAAAAAGATCTACTCTAAAATAATGATGGGTATACGCCGCAAGGCGCTGGGCTATGTTGAAGGTAGTAGGTACGCATGGCGAGAACTTGTTTTTTATATTTTTTATATCTCTGAAATGTGTGACTTGGACGGTACGATTCCGTGTGCTGCATAGTAAATAATATTTGTTGTCTCGGATTTGGATACTCGTATAATTGTAATCAAACTTCACAGGTAAGTTCGTTTGATTATTAATTACACTGACTTCGGATTTTATTTCATTTCTTAATTTTATTGTGTTTTGTGTATTTCTATTTGTAAATGACGATCCTTATTGGGAGAAAATATTCATTTTACTATTTTCAATTTATAATGTAATTTTCGACGATCATGATTAAGACATCCTGTACTTTAATGTCACACGTGACATTAAGCACGTCATTTTGAGCACCAATCGCGCTCAGTTAATTATAATCCATTACTGAGTCCCGAGATTGTGCCGTGTATCGTCACCTTGCTTATTAACATGTAACCCCCTCACCCCCCTCTGTTCTCAACACGATCTTTCAAGAATAGAGATGTCACGAACTATTCAGTATTCGGCCATTTTGTCGAATATTTGATACAGGGTGGGCCAATGATAAATGCATTTTTGAAAATTGAAATAATAGGATTTTTTTGTGGTTTTGAAATAAAAAGTATATTTAGAAAGTATGTCAAATAAATAAATTTTACGTTTTAAAAATTAAATCATCAAGATGTCGTCCGTGGCGGTTGCGACACTCTTCCAGCCTTGCTTGTAAATTTTGAAAGACTTTCGTCAGAAGTTGCGGAGATATTGCTTGGATTTCTTGGCGAATGTTCTCCTTTAATTCTGCTGTGGTTGCCGGATTATTTGAGTACACTTTACTTTTCAAGTAACCTCATAAAAAAAAGTCAGCTGGAGTTAAGTCAGGGCTCCTGGGAGGCCAAGCAATATCACCCCGAATCCGAACTCAAGTCGAAAACGCCGACGAACAGACACATAAGATCGATTGTTTTCATAAAAAGCTTGAATGCAAAACGCTCGCTGTTCTCCCGTGTAAGACACCATTTTGAATAAAAATTTACTTTTTTTTCTTTTAAATGACACCATTATTATATGCCAATGTTTTGTAATTTTGACAAAGGAGGTCGAGACAAAAGTGAATTTATCACTGGCCCACCCTGTATTATGCCGAATGTTAAGTAATCACAAATTATAAATGCAGACATTAATCGCAATGAAAAAAAAATCAACACCCACATCCTTGGATTGCCGGTCCAATGCGTTACCAATTGCGCCAGCCGACCATCCGTCCATGACTGCGAATTTAACCATTGCGACTGTGATGGACGACTACGTCACCGTGACGTAGTCATGCATCACCAGCGACGTCTACATTTCAAGGTTTACAACCCTAGCCAATGAGGACTTGCATCGGCGCAAGACTAACCTAATAGATTAAAATTGAGTTAAGTAATCGTAGTTGCCTGTGGGGTAACAGGTTAAGAGCCTGTGTGGTGACGGGTTAAGAATTTCACCACCTCCTTTCTTCCCGTGGGTGTCGTAGAAGGCGACTATGGGATATGGGTTAAATTGTGGCGTAGGCGAGAGGCTGGCAACCTGTCACTGCAATGTCACAGTTTCGTTTTCTTTCAACCCCTTATTTGCCAAGAGTGGCACTGAAGCTTTAGTGGTTTCATGTGTTCTGCCTACCCCTTTATGGGATACAGGCGTAATTGTATGTATGTATGTATGTATGTATGTTAAGTAATCATTTTATCGGCTAGATCCTTTAGCCAAGAGTACTATCGTTGTTTTTTTTATCTTTGTCGCTCGTATTGGTGCCACAAAGGGCACAAAGCCAGTTGTGTTTGCCACGGAACGACTACGATATTAAGTTTTGGTTAGAGGCCCAACCCTGTAAAATCAGCCCTGAAGCAGCCAAAACCACCTTATACAAATTGTTATTTCTTTTTAGATCAGTGAAGGTGCTTCGTGAACCAGACTCCGTGCTGCTAAGCAGAAGATGAGTAGACCTTCTCCCAATGTATGAAGATATTGAAAAACAAAAACACACACACACACATCCAACATGCGAGTAAAGGTAATTTTTGACTTTTTTTTAGGGTTCCGTACGTCAAAAAGGAAAAACGGAACCCTTATAGGATCACTCGTGCGTCCGTCTGTCCGTCGTCACAGCCAATTTTCTCCGAAACTACTGAAACAGATTAACTTGAAATTTGGCACGCATATGTAAACCTGTGACCCAAAGACGGACATGTAATTTAAATTAAGAAAATTTAATTATAGGGGCCACTTTTGGGGGGTAAAAGTGAAAATTAAAAATCAAAGTTTCTAGAACTATATTGTGTTACATAAGTATCAAATGAAAGAGGTTTTTATAAGTAGTTCAAAAATATTTTTTTAATAATTTTTAGTAAGGTAATATTCAAGTTCTTTAAGAAAATAGGCAAAAAATGATCCCCCCCACCCTTATCTCCGAAACTACTGTGCGTAAAATTTTCAAAAAAATACACGAGATAGTTTTCAATCTATAGATTACAGGAAAACCTATTAGAAATCTACAGTAAAGCATAAGTCGGACTTAAAAGAAAAAAACTCAAATTACGAATTTCACTCACTAAAAGGAGGCGCGCCGAGTTCCTACTAAAAGGAGGCGCTTAAGCCCTTCTTGTAGTGTACGGAACCCTTACAACTTATTTTTTTTTTTTTTTATGGGATAGGAGGCAAACGAGCAGACAGGTCGCCTGATGGTAAGCGATCACCGCCGCCCATGGACACCCGAAACACCAGAGGTGTTGGAGGTGCGTTGCCGGCCTTTAAGATGGGTGTACGCTCTTTTCTTGAAGATTTGAAGGTCGTATCGGTCCGGAAATACCGCAGGCGACAATTCATTCCACAGTTTAGCTGTGCGGGGCAGGAAGTTTCTGGAGAAACGCACAGATTTTACACTCGATCTAAATATAAAACACACACATTCCAACCAACCATTCCACCATTCAAATTCATTCTGGGCATTCTGTTCTGTCACTGACTGTCACTCAGTGAATGACTGGAATGAGTGAGTCGCGTTGAGACAGAATGTTACGCGCTGAGTGAGCGGCATTTCACGCAAAGTAACAATGACTGAGTGTTACGCGCTGTCAGTTAGATGTCGCATTAGAAGTTTCATTTCAAAAATATAAACAATTCTTTGTCACCTGAAATTTTTAACCGCCGATGAAAAAACGACGGGTATGTTATAAGTTTGACGTGTCTGTCTGTCTGTTTGTCTGTGTGTCTGTCTGTGTGTGTGTGTGTGTATGTGGCATCGTAGCTCCCGAACGGATGTACCGATTTAGTTTTTTTTTGTCTGAAATCTGAGTTAGTCGGAAGTGTTCTTAGCCATGTTTCATGAAAATCGGTCTACTATGTCGCGGTCGGGGGTTTTTTCAAAATTTTAATTTTATGGTTAGGTTATTTCATGCAAAAAGATTCGTATCCTGTGTTACTGACCTAAAACGTATTCCACCCTGTATAGTCTATCATAGAAGCATGAAATACGAACTTTACCGAACGCTATAAGTAACGACAAACCATACGTTTTACAGAATATGGCCATCTATTTTAGGGCACCCAAATCAATTATGTCATTGACAATGTATATTCACCCTTGTTGCCACGTATTTAGAGCTCTTTGTGTTGTAATAATGAGGTACAGAGGGGTACAAATCTCGACTGGAGGGCAAATGTAACTGGTACATTTTTTCCATGTTTTACGATGTTTGCATTAGTAAATAGAGTGTCCACCGGTTATACAGCGTGTTTTTTGTTTTCCGTTAAATTCGACACGTAGCTATACTTCGTTTCTTTTAAGATTTGAATTATCTGTCAAACGAGTAAACAAAGAAGCAGTGGTCGTAGACCTTCCTTCTTCGATTTCGGCCGATACCACTGATTTCTTGGAACTTATGTACATATTAGTATTATAAGTTCCAAGAAATCAGTGGTACCTATCGGCCGAAATCGAAGAAGGAAGGTCTACGACCACTGCTTCTTTAAGACCACTGCTTTTCTGGACCAGTATAAGATTCTTGTTTACCCATTTTGACAGATAATTCCTTGTCTTAAAAGAAACATGAAATATTGATGCTATGTGCCTTATAATTGGCCGCGAAGTATAGTTTCAGGTGCGGCTTAGGACTAGGTTCATTTGACCGGTATGTATGTGTGTATGTATATAAACAATTCTTTGTCACCTGCAATTTTTAACCGCCGATGAAAAAACGACGGGTATGTTATAAGTTTGACGTGTCTGTCTGTCTGTTTGTCTGTGTGTCTGTCTCTGTGTGTGTGTGTGTATGTGGCATCGTAGCTCCCGAACGGACATCCGTTCCGATTTAGTTTTTTTTGTCTGAAAGCTGAGTTAGTCGGGAGTGTTCTTAGCCATGTTTCATTAAAATCGGTCCACTATGTCGCGGTCGGGGATTTTTTTTTATTGTTCTGTGCGGGGTAATTAAAAGGGGAACGAAAATTTAATTATTTTTGCGCTACAACGCAACCGTTTAGGAGATACAGCCATTCAAAATTTTTATTTTCAGTATTTATTTCATACCATGTTTGAGAAAAGCACTATACATACCTCGGCGGGAAATGGGGTTGCCCGCCTCAGACCTATTCGTTATCTATATGTCTTCGGCCGGCAATCCTTTTGTCTCGGCCTCTGTAGTAATGTACTATTATCTTTCCTAACGTTTAGTGCGTTTTAACATTATCCGATCTGTTATCGGATGTAGGACCCCCAGACATTACAGGCGCCATCTTGGATTTTTTCCATTGAAATCCTTCCGACATCCGATGTGAAAACCGACTCACGGGATCGAGTAGGTAACACCATGGCTTGCGTGGGCGACGGTCGCGCGATCGTCGCCGTCACGTCTCATACTTCCATATCGATAAGGTTTGATTTCGTATGCGTCGCATCGCCGTCGCGCGACCATCACGCGACCGTCGCCCACGCAAGCCACGGCGTAACACTTAACTTATGGATCTTATGTATGTAGTCTTACGTTGATATTAAAAACCTGTCGTCATGTCACGAATCGATCCATCAATTACGCATATTATTTTAGTATTCCGCCAGAAAAATGTCTCATCCATCATCATCAATCCTGGCACTGAATTCATGGAGAATCTGTTGCAGGTATTCTGAAATCATTGGTCAATTTATTTTAGGTACTTAATTTATTTACAATAGGAAAGATCATCAATTATTATTAACTATAGAACCTGTTTTATTGATTTTCGTTAATTTTAAGGTAAGGGTTTTTAGGTAAAGTAATAATTACTTTCTCTAAGGCCCACTTTTTTTTAGCACTATACCACTTAAAAGACCCGAGTCTCCTTGTTAGGGTGGGACCCCAACTTAACTCAGGGTTAGTGGGCTGTCATCTGTCAGATTCCATATAAAATGGTGGGTTAACTCTCGGAATAACCCTCCATTTTCAGTGGCCCTAAGAAACTAGTGTCTTAACTCTGTCGTTATTAAGAAGGGAAAATAACTTAATTACTTAATGAGTGTAGGTATGACAACCATTACTATGTAGGTAATTCCTAATTTCGAAAAAAAAATTCGAATTTAACAAAAAGCGAGCGATTTATCAGGGTCTTTCCTTAAGCTGCGTTTAGACTTGCAAATTATTGCTGCAAGTTTTGAGACAGATGTATGAGCAAGAAAGAGATGCAGATATTTGCCACTCACTCTTACCTATAGTTGCGTCTCAAAACTTGCAGCAATAATTTGCTGGTCTAAACTCAGCTTTACGACGTGTCAAATTTAACGGAAAACAAAAAAAAAACTATTGGTACACAATTAATCGCGTAAAAATTTATGAATTTATTTCCAATGTCTAAAACATTTACGATTCAAAATCATTATTTAAATCTACTCGTATTGAACGGAATATAGACCGTGAAAACATTTTTGATTTTTAAAAATATCGGAGCTCGACAAAAATCAAAAAGGTAAATCATGGTCTATATCCCGGTCAATATAAGTGTAATGAATTCAAAACTCTCATTATTAAAATATCAATCCTATCAGCCAGTTTACGACATCAAGTTATAATTATCACTTTGCACTCTTGTGGATAAAATAAAACTTTATTGTTTTTGAAAAATCTAGAGACCCTTTACCATTTTGTGTTGAAATAGAATTACCGCCGTAGCAATGAAACATCACGCCCCGGCATCGGCAATGAAGGTAACGCACCGAAATAGGACTCGTAAAGCGCTAAAGCGATTTTGGCGGATTCCAGCTAACAACCCCGCTCTTAGCGCGGGAGGTGGCAGCGAAACACAGTCATGATTTATAGTGTAGTTTTTTTTTATAAATGTGCTTACTCTTGGTCACAGACTTGCCAAAGGCAAAGACGTGGCCTACGATGGAGTGAGCTCGCCCAGAAGATGCCTAAGCTAGATTATAAGGTTGCATAGTTGTGTGACAGAAAGTAATGCTAATCCTTATTATAAGGTTGCATAGTTGTGTGAGGTTACATACAATTTTGCACAGCCATCAAAGTACCGCAATGTTAAAACTCGTATGCGCTCGCCATCCTTAATCATGAAAAGATGTTCCCTCACCTCAATTTGGAACTTTTCAACCTTATTGTAGTTCAAATTTCGAATTTCTTTTAATCTTTTATAGGAACTCGGGTTCTTCAATCTTATTGTAGTTCAAAAGTTGTTTTTTTTTCGTTCTTTCGCACCGTAATAGGACTCCTCGTATAGCGCTAAAGCGATTCTGACTGACTCCGGCTAACCCCTCGCTCTATTATAACACACCTCGAACAGACGGACAATGGCGATCAAATATATGAAAGAGGCATTTCCTAAGCACATAGTCTAAGCTCGTGTAGGCGAACGCGTACCATGCTTGTATGAGTGAGATACGATAGGTCGATTGGCCGCGTTGTTGACAGGCAGTAACTGTGCGGTAACCATGAGCGGGTGGGCGGCAATTTCAGCGGGGAGTGAGAGTGGCCATACTGTAAGTTAGTAATCTTTATTATACATACAAAACATACATACAATCCCGCCTGTATATCATAAAGGGGTAGGCAGAGCACATGAAAATACTCAAGTTTCAGTGCTACTCTTGGCAAAAAAACTCTTTATTATACTGTGCTTTATAGTGTAGTGTGACAGAAATTAAAAGAGAGCGCCACTGTCTTCATAACGGTTATATTTTTGACGTAAAACTTGGCAAAAATTTCATTTAGATTTTTAAATTGAATATCGCATTATTTCTGCTATATGATATTCTGTTCAATCCTTGAGAAAATCATAATATAGGTAGGTTATTTGATGAAATGTATTGAACTACATATTACACAAACATCTTGCTAAAATGCGTATTATACAATAACCTTAGCAGGTTGGCTACGCTCTTGAACTTGCTGTAAATTTAACAAATGAGTTGTTCATTTTGACATCGGCTCCCGTGCTACAATGCCATTAAATGGCTATAGGTGAGGTTAGCCTTGTGAAAAGGGCGCGTGGCTTCGCACTATCACCCAGGAGGTTGATTCCAAATAAACTAACTATGTACCTATAATATTAGCTATGGATTTGACACATTAATAAAACAATAAAAAAAACTAAAGCTTAATCGGTCCATCCGTACAGGTGGTGACGGGAGCTACGATGCCACAGGCAGACGAACATACTGACATACCTCTGTCACAGTATAATAAAGAGCACTATCGTACAGTATGGCCACTCCCGCTCCCCGCTGAAAGTGCCGCCCACTCCCTCACGGTTATCTCACAGTTACCGCCTGTCAAATACGCGAACAGTCCACCTGTCATATCTGAGCATTTCTTTTTTCCCACTTTTATGAAATGTGATATTTTTGAAAAAAAAAGAAATGCTATTTCTACTCAGAATTACTAGCGTTTTCAATCCTAGTAGTTAAAAAAACTTTCCCATACGATTTTTTCTTATTGTGTTACCATTTTTCGTACATGTTTTATGGGGTAACAAAAGAGGAAAGTAACAAAAATGTATGGAAATTCTGGGATACTTTTTGTCTCCTAGTGAGATTGGAAGTACTCGTGATTCTGAGTACAATTGCCTAAAAAAAAAAAATGGCAAAAAAAAGAAATGCTCATCTCACTCATACAAGCATGGTATGCGTTCACCTACACGAGCTTGACTGCTAGGAATCACCAGTGTCCGAGGTGTGCCTCTGTCACACATTCGTCGAGCGGCGTGGGAAAGTAGCGAGGGAAGCAGGTAGAGGCATATGCCCACTGCTCCCTATTTTGTCGGTATTTTGGCGCGAGTCAAAGGGCCGCCAACAACCTAGTGTGATAATCGCGCGAGTAGGGCAGTGTGTGGAGGGAGAGGGCAACATCGCGGCAGCACGAAGAGCATAGTGTGGCTGAGGCTAATATGTATTCTGTGGCAGAGGTAACACGTGAAACTTATAAAACCCCGTCGTTTTTGCGTCGGCTTTTTCTCTCTCATTGGAAGTTTGATCCGTACACGTGACAGCACAAATTGCTTGTGAAACTAAAATTTAATTTTACCCTGTTTAATAATTCAGAGTTTAATTTCAGTGTCCAGTGTGTTGTTAGTTGGAAATTATAGTGAATTATTAACAGCAAGGTTGAAATTCTTTTGAAGACTAAGCTATCACGTGTACATGGATTTTAATTTATAGTTTAGGGTTCCGCAAAAAACTGTCTAGTCCGTCTGTCACATTACTAAATACCTCATTTCCACATAATTAGATTTATATATTATTATATTAAATATTACAGAACATTCTTACACAGATTGACTGAGTCCCACGGTAAGCTCAAGAAGGCTTGTGTTGCAGGTACTCAGACAACGATATATACATATCAATGATATGATATCATATAAAAATGCTTATATACATAGAAAACATCCATAACTCAGAACAAATATCTGTGCTCATCACACAAATAAATGCCCATACCGGGATTCGAACCCGGGACCGCGGCGTAGTAGATAGAAGAAACAAGGCGGCCGAGCGCGTCAGATTTTGAACTAAGTTTTTTTAGTTGCCTGTGATTTTAAATATGTCTCAGGCCCTTGAGTGTTCATAATTTTTGTGTTGTTGCAATTAAATATCACGTAACGAGGCATTTCTAAAGTTTTTGTTGACTCCAACTTAAAGAAATTGACGCCCGAAAGCTGCAAGCTGCGATTAAAGACGGACAGTGGAATTTACTGAGTTCATTTGACACGCTAAGTAGATATGTTTGCTTGATCTATGGTGTATTATTATTATGAAATCTGTGCTCGTTTCTGTTACTTGGAAATAATCTTATAAGCAAAGGGGATCGAGTATAAATGGAGAAAATAGAGAATAACTGTCAAAGTAAAATACGTAGCCACAGTGCATATACTGCCATCTCTCGACACAGGCTTAAAACTATTGAAACTTTGACAATTTGGCCCATATTCTTTCTTAACTTAAGGTGTGTTAAATTTGCACAAAGAACTAATCTAATGCCCCACACGTGGCCACTAAACTTGCCATACAAACGCGATACAAAATGCGAATAAAGAAATAAATTATATTTTTAAAAAAAAATTCTAAAGAGCGGGCACCTACATGACCTACAAAAGCAAAAAAAAAACTGTAGGCTTGTATTCCATAAACTGACCAATAAGACTATAAATAAGATTATGTTCAGCGACTTAAAAAAAACTTGTAGTTTGATTTTTATCACCATTATTGCAAATTTTGTTAAGTCAAGTTTTTTTAAGTATTGTTGTTGAGTTTAAGCAGTACCTTTTTTTGGTTTGATTTAGGGCCTACCCGGTATGTGTTCTCTCCACATCCCATCCCTTTTCACTCTACTTTTTTCCTTCAAAATCTCCTACATTTTAGCAACATTTCACGTTCGCGACAAAAAGATAAAACACCCCCAATTGAGTGAAAACTCGACGCGTAACAGCAATATCCCACATTACATTGTCTATTATCTCTTTGACACTTTACCTCGTTTAAAACCGTATTTTTCGTGTATTACCTACGCTTCTCGATTAAATTCACGCCGACACCAAAATAAACACAAATAGTTTGTAAATAAAATGTTAAATGGAATGGCAATACAATAAACACAAACATACTACATACCTACCACCAAGCAAACGTATCTTCCACCCGATAAAATCCACTGAGTTGTCCATCTTTAAGGGGCTGACAACACCCAATTGCACTACAATCTAAACTTACAGTTTAAGCTTTAGGTACAACATTCTTTTTGGTAACTACAAACATCAATCATCAAGTTGATGTTACTTCCGCAGTTTCTTAAGACAAACTAATAGTTTTATTAAGGCAAGTAAATTATATGTTATTTATTCATTATATTTCAACGAACGTAGCCGTACTCGCTAAACGATTTAATCAAATCGGCTTGATAGAAAAACATTGCAAAGATTGGTCTCGAATCCGTCATTAAACGGTTCTATGTCGTTCTCTAACACTGTGGCTTGAGTGGGCGACGGCGATGCGACGCATACGACATCAAACCTTATCGATATGGAAGTATGAGACGCGACGGCGACGGTCGCGCGACGGTCGCGCGACCGTCGCCCACGCAAGACACGGCGTAAGTACAATTTTTGCGAATTGAGCATTTCTTTTTTTTGCCACTTTTATGAAATGTGATATTTTTGAAAAAATATATGCTGTTTCTACTCAGAATCACTAGCTTTTTCAATCCTAGTAGTTAAAAAATTGTCCCATACGATTTTTTCTTACTTTGTTACCATTTGCCGTACATGTTGTGTGGGGTAACAAAAGAGGAAAGTAACAAAAATGTATGTAAACTCTGGGACACTTTTTGTCTCCCAGTGAGATTGAAAGTACTCGTGATTCTGAGTACAATTGACCTAAAATTCCCTAAAAAAATCAAAATAAAAAAATCAACAAAAAAATGGCAAAAAAAAAGAAATGCTCAATTACGATCGGCTGGCGAACTATTATTTTAGTAAAACGTTTAACTTCGAACATGAGACGGATTAGTTTAGAGGCTTAAAAGTTAGACGGCTCAAAATTATGTTGGCAAAGTTTATACACGGTGTAACATGAGAAAACCGAATAATTATAACAGCGTGTTCCCGGCCCCGTAGCCGAATGGCATTTCTACGACGCGAAACGAAAACGAAACGCCGCGAAAGGTAGTCTGGCTCTGTCGCGCCAATGCGCAAGAGCGCATAGAGATAAATGTCTGCGAGCATTTCGTTTCGTGAGCGTTTCGTGACCGTTTGTGCATTCGGCGATACACGCTGATCATATTTAATTATCTGGATTGTGCCTAGTTTCAGAGTTATAACCATTAAAAAAAAAATAACTATGATTTAAATAACCTAACCACAAAATTAAAATTTTGAAAAAAACCCCGACCGCGACCTAGTGGACCGTTTTCTGAAACATGGCTAAGCACTCCCGACTAACTCAGCTTTCAGATAAAAAATTAATAAATCTAAATCGGTTCATCCGTTCGGGAGCTTAATTATGTTGTAGACAGACACACACACATTATTTCAGACAAACAGACAGACAGACAGACAGACAGACAGACACGTCAAACTTATAACACCCCTTCGTTTTTGCGTCGGGGGTTAAAAAAAATAGTTTTTCATATCTTGTCACTCAAAACAAGCCGGCAAATTAAAGAAATGTAGTAATTCATAAAGCGCGCGCGTGACTTCCTAAACCTCGACGTTGGCGGAATGAATAAGTGATGATTGATGAATGAATGAATGAATGATTGAATGAATTACGTAATTGCGATAAAAATGGTATACGTCAGGTAGTACATTATGCTCGGCATTATGCTTCAAGATCGAGTGAGGAATGTCGAGATCCGACGCCGCACCAAGGTGCGGACGTGGGTGACGTCATTTCCAAACTCAAATGGAATTGGGCGGGGCATGTTGCCAGGCAGAGTGATGGCAGGTGGACCAAAATGTTGACCGAATGGTGGCCGCTATCGGATGAAAGAAGCGCCTGGCATCCGTTGGCTCGTTGGGTGGACGACATTCGAAAAACTGCGGGGCACTTCTGGATGAGATTAGCCCAGGACCGGGATAAGTGGCGTACACGAAGGGAGGCCTATGCTCAGCAGTGGGCGATTAATGGCTGAAATGATAATGATGATGATGAGTACATAATTATATTGATTTAGACTAACACGATTTGCACTCATAATTTTAGAACAAAACGGGACTTAATCGCGTAAACACTTACATTTATATTAGGCCCGACGTTTCGAACATCACATTATGTTCGTGGTCACGGGTAGACTGGCGAGGAATTGCATCAACATCTTCTAGCCGCGCGAGTTTCTCGAACTACCCGCACTTGTTCTTGATTATTCACTTTTGCGCTAGGGTTGTCACGTCGGGCCTAATATAAATGTGTTTACGCGATTAAGTCCCGTTTTGTTCTAAAATTATGAGTACATAATTATTATTGAGTAGCAATACCATGTCATCATGCATGTGTTGAGTAGTATTTATGATTCATCGACGAACCATAGAAAATTTAAATTTCGCGCCTTTTTTAGTGACAAGATTTGTGTCTGTTGTGATGTCAAGATGCGCGCGATAGAAAGAGACAAAAAGTAGCCTATGTCAATGTCAATCTTCATCCCTTCAACATCTTATGTCTCTTCAAGGACTTATCGAAGAGACTAAGAGACGCCACCGGCGACCGAAGAGCTGGCAGCTTCCTCGCTCAGCGTATTAGCTTGACAATCCAGCGAGGAAATGCTGCCAGCGTCTTCGGTACTATGCCACAGGGGCCGTTTTTAGATTTACTTTAGTTTAATTTTAGATTTATTTAGTTTAATGTAATTTTAATTTTTATTTTATTTTAAGTTTAATTTTAGATTTAATAGTTTAGTTTTATTGTAAGATAATTTTATGTCCCTGATGTTTTATTATAATGTATTTTTATTATACAAATAAATTAATACTTTTTCCCTTCAACTAAATATCTCCAATTAAAAAATCAAATTCGTCGCTCCGTTTGGCCGTGAAAGACGGAAAAACAAACAGACATTGACACTTTCCCATTTATAATACTACCTTTTGCTCGCGGCTTCGCTCGCGTTAGAAAGAGACAAAAAGTAGCCTATGTCACTCTCCATCCCTTCAAAATCTCCACTTAAAAAATCACGTCAATTCGTCGCTCCGTTTGGTCGTGAAAGACCGACAAACAAACAGACACACACACTTTCCCATTTATAATATTAGTAAGTATGGATTGGGCTAGAATATATTTCAATTTACTTCAATACTTATAGTATAAAGCCGTCCGGTTCAAGTAAGACGGTTGATGTGGTTTTGTATAAGCTTTCAGGTGCAGACCAAACCTCAACGGATCGATAATCAATCATAATATCACAACTTAGAGTAAATACGCTTGTCCATTATAACATGGTCTCTATTTACCTCTCTCTCTCTCTCTCTCTCTCTCTCTCTCTCTCTCTCTCTCTCTCTTCTCTCTCTCTCTCTCTCTTTCTCTCTGGGTAGGCCTACCAAGCTTTTTTAATCAATATCAAATATCAAGTGTGAACAAGAACAGTGTACAAATTTCTAAAGGGTCGGCAATGCGCATGTGATATCTCTTAGACCGTTTTCACATTATCCGATCCGGTATCGGATGTCGGAAGGATTTCAATGGAAAAATGGCACCTGCAAATTCAAGATGGCACCTGTAATGTATGGGATATCGGTCCGACATCCGATATCGGATCGGATAATGTGAAAACGCACACAGTAAATATGAAAGCCTCTGCTCACATGTTAGTAGACCTCTATTTACTCCGCGTCGGCTAATAATTACATGTGATCTTAGACATTACTTACTTTACTGGTTTAGGTATGTAATCCACTATTAAGCTAAAACTTCACGCGATGGAATCCATTATGATTTATGACTAACGATAGTAGATTATACGATTAAAGGACTCGAGTTTGCAATATTCTAACGCCACGAGTATACACACAATATTTTTCATCACACTTTAAAATATGTAGACATAATAAAAAATTAAATAAGGCACTAGTATTTTCATAACTCCTTAGGGAAAACGATTTTTTCCTCTCGATAGCTCGGAAACCCTTGAAATCAAGGGTGGATCTGAACAGGCATCTTCTGGGCGAGCTCACCCCATCGTAGGCCACGTCTATGCCTTTGGCTAGTCTGTGGTCAAAAGTAAGCCCATTTATAATTAAAAAAAAGAAACACGTGTTTTATCTTTTAAAACACATATCTACTAGTGGATTAAGAAATTTGACCTTGAAATAGTCAAATTTTCTGCTTTAAAATTGATAAAAGTGATGAAGATGGTTTTTCACCTATGAAACTACTGGAAGCAGTGATAAAACGCGTTTCTCAACATTGTTCGGAGGACGGGAAACATTGTATTGTGTGAGAGATTTCGCGAAATCCAATATTGTTGAGGTAGAATAAAACAATGTTTTATTTCCCTGCATTTTGTAATTTTCATCGGATGAATTTTACATTTTGATATGATGCCGTTTCGTAACAGAACATAGTAATACCAAAGAGGATGGAGTTTTTAGAGAGTTACTGTCAAAGACTGGCTGTCTAATGCACTGTGACAAGACAAATTTGTTGTCACAGTGCATAGACAGCCATCTCTAGACACAGGCTTAAAAAAGATTAAAAAAAAATATTTTATTGAGTCAATAAAGGTGCTTAATTCTACTTACAATTTTAACATTTTACTATGGTACAAAACCAAAAAATAAAACTTTTGAACCTCAGTTTTGACAATTTGACCCATATTATTAGCTTGATATGTGTTAAAATGTCGAATATCATTATAAGCGCCATCTAGCCGAGAGTCCCCCAAAGGTGTATCGCCATCTAGCCCACCGTACATTTTTCTCTATGGTTCCGAGGTACGTTTTATTCTTAGACTTTATCTGTTTATACGGAGTTACATATTGTCTTTGATAATACGGCGGAGTGCTTAGCTAAGGTGGTAATCGTTCTGGTTACATCAATAAATAAAATAATATATTCTTACACAGATTGACTGAGTCCCACGGTTCAAGAGCACTGTGTTGTGTAAACTAGATAGCGATGTACATAATATCCTCCTTGCGTTATTCCGGCATTTGCCACGGCTCATGGGAGCCTGGGGTCCGCTTTGACAACTAATCCCAAGATTTGGCGTACGCACTAGTTTTACGAAAGCGACTGCCTTCTGACCTTCCAACCCGGAGGGTTACTAGGTTTTATTGGGATTAGTCAGGTTTCCTCACGATGTTTTCCTTCACCGAAAAGCGACTGGCAAATATCAAATGACATTTCGCACATAAGTTCCGAAAAACTCATTGGTACGAGTCGGGGTTCGAACCCGCGACCTCCGGATCGAAAGTCGCACGCTCTTACCGCTAGGCCACCAGCGCTTCAGAGCCAGACTACATTTCTGCGGCGTTTCGGGTCGCATAAATGCCATTCGGATACGCCCCCTGGTGCCGTAGCCGAATGGCATTTCTGCGACGCGAAACGAAAACGAAACGCCGCGAAAGGTAGTTTGGCTCTCTCGCGCCAATACGCACGAGCGATATATCTACGAGCGTTTCGTTTCGTGAGCGTTTGTGCCATTTTGGCTACGTACGCTGGACTGTTATTTTCTGTCGTGTCAAAACCAGCGAGTCAGTTTTGATAAGTGAAGTGTCGCCCGTGTTTGCGCTCCGCGTGACATTGCCTACGTTTTAATCCACTACCAAAATTGTTTCAGGAGGATAAACCTGCTAGGTGTTATTAAATGTTTTTGGTTCGAAAAAAATATTTTTCTACTCCCGAACGGTTATTCGTCATTTACAGGGTCGTGCATAGATCTTTAAAACCCTACATAAAGGTCTATTCCCCAAAGCCAGCCTCCGCCGGCTTTCCGCGCATGCGCGCAGTATCGAAAAAACTGAAAACGCATTGTTTGGCTCTGTAACCACGGCAACGACTTATAACGACACTGCGCGCGTGCGCGGAAGGCTTTGGGCAGCCGAACTGACAGTGCAAACCTTTGAGTCAAAATACAGGAAACAGTGTGAATTTCACGAAAGTTATTAAAAAAACTATTAAAAACTAAGTGCATGGTCGTAGAAAAAGTATTGTATGCAACGGTGTTTAACTGAGTCAAAAAATACTCGTGGCGTCTCGTCTTTTTTGACCTCCTTTAAACGCCTGTTGCATAAAATACTATAAAGAGGGTAGAGGCTGGTTCTTTATATTTACAAAAAAGTCCTAATTTTTCATCATACTTTTTAAAGTCTGAATGCACAAAGCCTGACCAGAAATTATCGTCACTACTTTTAAAAAATCTCGTATCTCACGCTGTTCCTCAAAGTTAAAACGCAGTAAGTCTATATGCATTCCATACATACTTACTACAATTTTCTTTTCATTGACAGACGAAGATACAAGTTTTTTTTTAAAAGTAGTGACGATATGACTATTGTCAAGAGGGCGATGTTCTTCTCACGTATGCGGTGACAGTTCAGTGTAATATAAAGAAAATCGTTTTTCCCCTCACTAGCTCGGAAACACATGTTTTGTCCTTTAATACCAGCGGGTAAAAACGCATTTTATCCACTAGTGGGTAAAGTAATTTGACCTTGAATAAAGTCAAATTAACTGCTTTGAAATTGATAAAAGTAGGTGAATCTAGTAATAAAGATGATTTACCACCTGTGGAACTACTGGAAGCAGTGATAAACGCATTTTTTGCGTTGTAGTTTCCTCGCTATAGTGAGGGGAAAGTTTTGTGTTACACTCTGGTGCAAATGTATTTTACTTCTCGTGTGTTAAAAAACTCGCAAGTTCAGGATTCTATTCTCGAACCACTCGCTTCGCTCGTGGTTCAACTATAGAATCCTTTCACTTGCTCGTTTTTCAATTCCACACTCGGCGTTAAAATACAACTTTGCCCCCTTGTATAACATATAACTATATGGCGCGTAGTCATATGTATATTTTAGGTCAGGCTTTAAACAATGTGTAACCATAAATTAACTGAAATTTAAAATGAAAAAAAAAAAAAACCGGCCAAGAGCGTGTCGGGCCCCGCTCAGGGCAGGGTTCCGTAGTTTTCCCTATTTTTCTCAAAAGCTATTCAACCTATCAAGTTCAAAACAATTTTCCTTGAAAGTCTTTATTAAGTTCTACTTTTATGATATTTTCATATTTTTAAAACTTATGGTACTTTTTATTTTACCACTTTGTCGGCGTGATTGATATACATATTGGTACCAAATTCCAGCTTTCTAGTGCTAACGGTCACTGAGATTATCCGCGGACGGACGGACGAACGGACAGACATGGCGAAACTATAAGGGTTCCTAGTGATTACGGAACCCTCAAAATGAGAAACGGTTGTCTTCATGCCGTCTCATGCAGCCCACTGTGCAAAATTATACCCAAGGAAGGAAATCAAATTAATATTTAATTGGGTCGTCTTGTTTGATCGACAATATCGACATTTTTGACAAAATAAAAATAATTTTGTTTTTAAATATGCGTAGGCCGTGGGAATGTAAATTGGGCAATATAAAAAAAACCTTTAAGAGGAGATGTAAAGTAACGTTTGGAACTTTAAATTTCTGATTTTTTTTCGCACGAAGTGTAAGTTTTTGTTTGGCTTTACATTTTATGTTCGGAATAATCTGTATCAGTATCTAAATAAACTTTATAATTAAATTATCACGTATAGGGTTGCAGTAGTCCGTTATTTAAATTAAAATAAAGTAGATTATAAATCTCTTCGGTGTGAAAAGCTTAACAATAATATTTGGAATAGAATTATGACATTAATCACATGATATTATCATTTATACAGGTATTCCAATTGCAGCATTCCTGCTGCAATTGGAATACCTATACAAGGTGCTCGCGAGGAACCCATTTAACTTTAACGGCATATTCTTGGTCACATTTTAAGACTAAAATGTCATATAAACTTTTCTAGATTTCGTCTAGTTTCAGAGTTATTGCCAATTTAAAAAAAAACATTTCCGTATTGTTACTCAGTAGAAAAGGTTTCTTAACGGCGCTGATGCGCAATTGTGGAGCATAGTCTCACAGTAGTCATTGATAGATGTCAAAATGTGACAAGAAAAACTTCCAAATAATTTGGTTTTTAGAAAAATAAATGAAAAAACTCATTTTAATTGCCAACTTTATGGATAAAAAAAAATTATGTGAAAATACGTCCAAAAAAGTAAAAAAAAAAAAAAAAATTTTTTTTTTTTTTTTGACGAAAAATTTTAATCTTCAATATAACATTTTTTCTTTCTTTTTGCCTCAGAAACGCGTGGTTCAAGTTATGCGGGTTCCTCGCGAGCACCTTGTATAAATGATAATCGCATCGAAAATGTATTAACATGAGTCTAAAAATTCAATAATATGTCTTCATTTTCGATTTAATTTGATAAGCTTAATGATTCACCTTCAATTTTATACAAAAATATTACTTACGTTTACATTCAAGTACCTGAATTTAGATTTGTTATATTTTCTGATTTTTGAGCAGATTTTTACAAGCTTTTATAAATACAATTTGCCTTTTTTTAACCCCCGACGCAAAAACGAAGGGGTATTATAAGTTTGACATGTCTGTCTGTCTGTCTGTCCGTCCGTCTGTCTGTCTGTCTGTCTGTCTGTCTGTCTGTTTGTCTGTCTGTGTGTGTGTGTCTGTCTGTGGCATCGTAGCTCCCGAACGGATGAACCGATTTAGATTTAGTTTTTTTTTTGTCTGAAAGCTGATTTAGTCGGGAGTGTTCTTAACCATGTTTCATGAAATCGATCTACTATGCCGCGGTCAGGGGTTTTTTCAAAATTTTAATTTAGTAAGTAACTATGTTAGCGTCAAAACGTAGAAGCTAAATTTGATCCACTTCCCGGTATCAGATTAAGCTGAAATTTTGCACACATGTAAATCACGTAACAATGCAATATTATGGTATCATGGAGCTGATCTGATGATGGAGCAGAAAGGTGGTCATATATTATAGGAACTCTGTTATGAAACGTCGTATCCCCATCGTGTAAGGGATTTTAGAAACGTCTCGGAGAGCAGTAGATGACTGTTGAAAGAAAGGTACAGTCGGCGATAAAAGCTTGTGCCAAAAATATTTTTTTTTGCAAAAAACTTATATTCTTCTACAAGTATCTCTAACTCGATAACAGTAACACGCTAGTTTCTTAAAGATATTACCTATAAGAATCAAAGACCCTTTCCTTAAACACCGACCTTTGTACATTGTCAAAGATTACTGAAACTGAATAAACCATTTTTTTTTTTTAACGGTAAATCAATAAAAACATGTTGTAGGTTGTGATTCAAACTAAATAACGAATTAAATTATATAACGAATCCATACTAATATTATAAGTGAGAAAGTGTGTGTGTCTGTTTGTTTGTCCGTCTTTCACGGCAAAACGGAGCGACTAATTGTCGTGATTTTTTAAGTGGAGATAGTTTAAGTGATGGATAGTGACATAGGCTACTTTTTGTCTCTTTCTAACGCGAGCGAAGCCGCGGGCATAAGCTTGTAATATTATAATCGTTATTAACGATCTAGATTTAGTCGACCTCCAGTTAAATTAAACATACAATAATTCTTATCTAACTTTTTAACAATTTCATTGAAAGTTTCAGGCTTCTTTTGCAAGTATTTTATACGGGCTTCGTTCCATTTTATATTTTCGTATTTATGTAAGAGAAGTTGCCAAATTTGGAACTGAAAGTGTAAGTAAAAAATTAATTTCTGAACGTGATTATATTTTTACTAGCTTTTTCCCGCGGCTTCACTCGCGTTAGAAAGAGACAAAAAGTAGCCTATGTCACTTTCCATCCCTTCAACTATCTCCACTTAAAAAATCACGTTAATTCGTCGCTCAGTTTTGCCGTGAAAGACGGACAAACAAACAGACACACACACTTTCCCATTTATAATATTAGTGTGGAGTGGAAGTGTGGTTGTACATTTGTCAACTATTCGATGGACCCCTTTGGTCTATTTAACCACAGTGACATTTGACACTGACTACCTATTCTGTGCCGCGGTCCTGGGTTCGAATCCCGGTAAGGGCATTTATTTGTGTGATGAGCACAGATATTTGTTCCTGAGTCATGGATGTTTTCTATGTATATATCGTCGCCTAGCACCCCTAGAACAAGCTTTGCTTAGTTTGGGGCTAAGTTGATCTGTGTAAGGTGTCCCCAATATTTATTTATTTATTTATTGTTATTCAGCGCCAATTTTCCGCGACGGTCGCGCGATCGTCGCCGTCGCGTCTCATCGCATCGTCTACTTCCATATCGATAAGGTTTGATTTCCTATGCGTCGCATCGCCGTCGCGCGACCATCGCGCGACCGTCGCCCACGCAAGCCACGGCGTCATTGAACGGGCAATGAACGGCGGAATGTTTCTGTCAAAGACGTCACCCAGATATTTCTTATTATGTTTTAAAATAGTTAATATTAATCAGTTTCACCGTGTAACCGATTATCAAACAAAGGTCTGTCGTCATCTGAACAAGCTTCAATTAATACCTATTGATTTTTCCTCAGCTCTTTAGTAATATCAAAGACATATGTAACCCCGTATCCGTCTATACGTATATAAAGTCTAACGTATAGACGGATAAAAAAACGTACCTCAAAGCCCTAGAGAAAAAGTTACGGTGACCTAGATGGCGTTACACCTTTGGGGGACGCTCGGCAGATGGCGCTAATATTAATATTTGACATTTTAACACATATCAAGCTAACAATATGGGCCAAATAGTCAAGACTGAGGTTCAAAAGTTTTAAGCTTGTGTCGAGAGATGGCAGTCTATGCACTATTACACATTTTATTTTGACAGTAACTCTCTAAAATACTCGATTCTCTTTGGTAATATGCATTATTTCGAATTTTCCCTAATCTACTGTTTATATGCCTTAATGCCAGTCCCAATTTTCCACGTTAAGAGCCCTCGGGCCGCCAAAAACCGAAATCCAATACAAAAGCTATCCTACGCAAAACAGATGGATTTTAACCTAATTCTGTCACAATTTTTCCCCCTTTTACTCTTGTCACGGAAATTATGACAGACACAATTTCGGCCGTATACTTAGAGTACTCAGTCCATTTTCACAGCGCGCACTTACGTTTCAAATGTTCAGAAGAGTAAAGGCATAAGCGACTAAGTTACAACAGGGTGTTCCAATGAACGTACATACATACATAATAATAAAATAAAAATAAAAAGCCTTTTATTTCCTGCTGTAAATATTACATATCTATAACTAATTTTTACTTTAAGGTGGTTAGTAGGTAGAATAATTCATTTCAGTTTTGTTTTATTTATATTTTGCTTAATTACTAGTATTAGAATGGTTAGTTTGATTATACATTTATACCTAATTATATTTCCTTAACACTTGTATGTAACAGGAACCCCTCTCAGACCCTTTAGCACAACTTGCCTTGTCGCGCGCGAGTCCATACATAAAGCGCGACTTCAAGTATGGACTCGCGCGCGACAAGGCAAGTTGTGCTAGAGGGGCAGGTAAAGTTTGCCATTTTAAGCGGTCTAGTGCGGTTTGATGCCAGTTTGGTCCAGCTACTTTTATAATGTCTTCGTCCCAGCGAGAGTTCGGTCTTCCACTGCGACGTTTACCATCTGGGCCTTTCCATAGCGTGACGATTTTTGTCCATCTGCGGTCTTTAAGTCTTACCACATACATACATACATACATACATATAATTACGACTGTATCCCATAAAGTGGTAGGCAGAGCACATGAACTTCTAAGTTTCAGTGCCACTCTTGGCAAAAAGGTGGTGACGGGTTAAGAATTTCACCACCCCTTTCTTCCCGTGGGTGTCGTAGAAGTCGACTGTGGGATCTGGGTTAAATTGTGGCGTAGGCGAGAGGCTGGCAACCTGTCACTGCAATGTCACAATTTGGTTTTCTTACAAACCCTGTTTACCAAGAGTGGCACGTACTTATACGTAGTGCGAAAAGGGTTTCCTTTGGAAACGTTCGTATTTGTCATGCTAGTTCAGTCAATGTCAGTACATCTTGTACTGAGACTGACTGAAATAGCATGACACGTTCGTACGTTTCCGTAACAATACGAAGGCAACCTTTTTCATACTACATCTGTAATAAAAAACGTGTTTTTCAGACTCAGTCGGTAGTGACCCTGCCTGCTGAGCCGCGGTCCTGGGTTCGAATCCCGATAAGGGCATTTATTTATGTGATGAGCACAGATATTTGTTCCTGAGTCATGGATGTTCTCTATGTATATCGTCGCTTAGCACCCATAGTACAAGCTTTGCTTAGTTTGGGGCTAAGTTGATCCGTGTAAGGTGTCCCCCAATATTTATTTATTTATTATTTTATTTATTTATTGCTAAAACCCTATGTTAGGTCGTGTCTTTTTAAACTAGTTAATAATCATTAGTATTTTTTTTTCTAAATCCTTTTGTTTTCGCCTTAAATAGTTCAAATCTAGTAATGTAGTTTAAGCTCACCTTTTTGTTTATCTAGACTGACATTTTATGCATAAAATGCATTCTGACATGTAAGTAGTTTTGTACTTTGTATTAAAAAAAATATATCCCCTTTGCCTTTGCCTTTGTATCTCTATTCCTACAAATTGTATATAAACTGTTGTACACAATAAAGTGATTACTACTACTACTACTATATATATATTATAGGACATTCTTACACAGATTGACTGAGGCCCACGGTAAGCTCAAGAAGGCTTGTGTTGTGGGTACTCAGACAACGATATATATCCATACTAATATTATAAATGGGAAAGTGTGTGTGTCTGTTTGTTTGTCCGTCTTTCACGGCAAAACGGAGCGACGAATTGACGTGATTTTTTAACTGTAGATAGTTGAAGGGATGGAGAGTGACATAGGCTACTTTTTGTCTCTTTCTAACGCGAGCGAAGCCGCGGGCAAAAGCTAGTAATAAATATATACTTATATGGGTACATAGAAAACATCCACGACTCAGGAACAGGATGAGCACAGATATTTGTTCCTGAGACATGGATGTTTTCCATGTATATGTATTTGTTATATTATAGTATATACACAGAATATATAATAGTACAAGTACAGAAGGCCCACTGCTTTGAAGTTCACGAAATGCCGCCTTTTTAAATGCCTACAAAATGATTACAAAGAAACGAGCCGCACGTGCGCAGCGTCGGACGTTAGGGTTGCCTATGGATTAAAAAATAATAATACTCAAATAAAATGTTATGTTATTATATTCAAGTCTTGGGTACTTTCTAGGTATATATACAGTACTTATATATTTTTGTTTAAGTCCCAACGTCACAAGCCTGATTGAACGTTTCCGTGGGGCATAAATGACATAGTCAATAGTGGATCTGTGTAATATTGTCCTATTTTATTCATGATGTTTTTTTTAACTAAGCATTATTAGCCATTCCACACGCGGATATCGCATATGAACCTTTAAAAAAACTCGCGACGTATAGTAACAATAGAAAGTGCGAACGTGCGTTCCGTGAGAATTCGAGCCACCCAGATTAGGCCGCGAACTCGCGGCCGCCCGCATGTACTTGTAGCGCGGCTATGGAATCGCGGAGTGAGCCGCCCCTCTTTGTCTGAGTACCTGCAACACAAGCCTTCTTGAGCTTACCGTGGGACTCAGTCAATCTGTGTAAGAATGTCCTATAATATTTATTATTTATTTATTATTAATTATGTACCTTTTGCCAATATGTGACATATAAAATTGTTCTTACCAATAAATATTCTGATTATGATTCTCAGTAAAGGTTGTTACGTTATGTTCAGTCATTAAACTTAGTTTTTTTTAATAACTTCGAAAGAGCTAACACACTAGTTTCTTAGAGAAATTAAGTGATGTGACTTGAAGGATCTTCCCTTAAAGTCTGTTAATCCATCCACCGTCGCGAGCGTAGACTTCTGGCCGAAAGGTGTGGTTTTTCGGCGGTTCCGGGGCAACATGCCAAATCCCACACCGGGGCAAACGACGCAACGGAGCCACGCTGTGACGTCATCGCCCAAATCAATTGTTTAATTTTATTTTTATTATTGTTCTCTTTATTTTCTCTCTTTTTTGTTATCTAAGTTTCGTGACGCATTGGTTTCACTGTAATGTCATGTAATCATGTAATAATAAATAAATAAATAAATATATTTTGATGAATACTTTTGCATGTTAAATTGCATCTTGTTTTTAATGCATGTTAATTATAAAGTTTTGAAAAGAAGTGGCCGGCCGATTTTCTTGCCAGTTCCCATAGTAGATACCCCCTCCAACCCAACTGAGGGGGGACTGAAATCTTCTCGAGGCTGAGGCGTAGGGTTGCAGCCGGCGTAGCTTTATTTGACGTTCATTGCGCATTGTAATATGCCTACTTGGAAAGTAAATATTTCATTTCATTTCGTTACCTGTTACAATAATCAACACCTTGATAACTGATAAGTGATAACACAACCGCAGCTGACGTATAGCAAGACATGCCATTACGTCACAATGACTGACTGACTGACATCGAGAATTTGATTTATTTATTTTGTTCGAAAATTAGAAAAAATGATTACGTATAATTTTAAGTCGTTAATAATGTATATCCGGAATCCCTTACTTTTAGAAAGTGCTGAAATTTTGAAACGTAATAAATACAAAAGTCTTGGCAAAGGCGTGGCTTTTTTAACCCCCGACGCAGAAACGACGGGGTGTTATAAGTTTGACGTGTCTGTCTGTGTGTGTGTCTGTCTGTCTGTCTCTGTGTGTGTCTGTCTGTGGCACCGAACGGATGAACCGATTCGGATTTAGTTTTTTTTTGTCTGAAAGCTGAGTAAGTCGGGAGTGTTCTTAGCCGTGTTTTATGAAAATCGGTCTACTACGTCGCGGTTGGGGGTTATTTCAAAATTTTAATTTTGTGGTTTGGTTATCTACCTTTTGGCGTAGAAACTCTAGGTCCATGGGGTCCCAGCGCAAACAAGTTTTTCATAGAAATCGCGAAACGTCTGGTTGAGGTAACTGGTGACCGAAGAACTGGCGACTTCCTCGCACAACGTATCAGCATTGCGTTACTGCGAGGAAATGTCGCCAGTATCCTTGGTACAATGCCTCAAGGGCCTATTTTAGACATTAGCTAGCTGTTAAGTCTTAGTTTCTTATATAATTATGTAAATATGTTCATGTAAATAAAGATAATATAGTTCTTTTGTATTACCACAGTATAATAAAGAGTACTATCGTACAGTATGGCCACTCCCGCTCCCCGCTGAAAGTGCCGCCCACCCCCTCTCGGTTACCTCACAGTTACCGCCTGTCAAAAACGCGAACAGTCGACCTGTCATATTTCACTCATACAAGCATAGTACGCGTTCACCTACACGAGCTTAGAATGTGTGCTAGGAAAGCGCCTCTTTCATATATTTGATCGCCAGTGTCCGAGGTGTGGTATTACGTTCAATGAAACAGCCTGTATAAGGCACTTGTTACATTTTGGAATCGCAACTTAACCCTTGCATCGCTCAAACCTAGTTGTCACGAAAGATTTACTTATAGTCATTTTCGTGGCTTTGAAGCGGGGAATAACATTTTTCATACAAATCTTGTTAGAGCCCATTTTCGTTGATAAAACGTGAATTTTCTTTGACATGTTTTTTCTTATTCTCGTCTTAATGCGTGAAATATTAAAGCGTAAATCAGCATAGTGATGGTATTTTACTATGAAATTATGAGGAAATCATTGTTACCAAGTATCTATTATGAAATAAGTAACGTATCCACAAGAGTATAAAGTAATTTCATACAACTTAATGCCTACTATAAACTAGGCTGGTAGAATAGGCGTTTAATAATATAGTGAACCGATTTTCATGAAACATGGCTAAGAACACTTCCGACTAACTCAGCTTTCAGACAAAAAAAACTAAATCTAAATCGGTTCATCCGTTCAAGAGCTACGATGCCACAGACAGACACACACACAGACATACAGACAAATAGACAGACAGACAGACAGACGGACACGTCAAACTTATAACACCCCTTCGTTTTTGCGTCGGGGGTTAAAAACGATGATTTTAATTCATAAATTAATGGATTTGATTTATATTTAAAAATATTTTAAGCGGGTTACTCACGTATTAAGTCGATATAGCGTTCGACATGTTGTATGCGTCGCGCTCTCGACATGTAAAGGCGGGGTGTCACTACTCTTGAGAAAGGTTCTCGAAATTGAACGAAACATGTCGAACGCTATATCGACTTAATACGTGAGTAACCCGCTTAAAATATTTTTAAATATGTATGAGTCTCACGGGATTTGATTTAGTTTGATGTTTTACTGTTATTTTTTCTTCATGATGGTGTGCAAAAAAATATCGCTTTTCACTCGGTGGCAAAATTTGATTAACCTACGCGCCTTGAGACCCTCACATCGCTGATGGTTATTATTGTTATTATTTATTGTTATTAAAATACAGTGACAAACTTATATCTATAGACCGTCAACCAAATCTTGTCACTAGAAAAAGGCGGCAAATTTGAAAAATCGCGGGCTAGCAACACTAGTTTTGAAAATCGGTGGAAATTCGCGTGTCATTTGTATCTTATCTGTGGAAATCTCCACCCTCTACCAAAAAGAGAAATAACTAGCACATATCCGTCCCTTTTTAATACATTATCTAATTCGTAAGGAAGGAGCGAGCCCCTTGAAAAAAAAATATCTGTGGCTGTTCGACGTACATTGCTGGTTTTTGTACGTTTCATAGGGATACCATACTTTAGTTTGATGTACATTGCTACTGCCAAAATTTGGTTGACAGGCTATAACATATAGTCCCACAAAACTCTGGAACAGAACGAGTTTGTCTGTGGGGTCAACAGTCTCTCCATTACATAAACATAATTAAATTAACTTAAAGAAAAATCGTTAAACTTCTTAAATAATAGATAATATAAATTATTGTAATATATTTAGGTAATGTTTTTTTAGCATAGTTTTTTTGTTTGGGTGCTTTTCACTTCGGATGGCTTCAGGTAAGCTATTGAGCAGATATGGAATACGCTTTTTTAGCGATCTGTCACCAAAATAATTATGAATTCTAGGCACAGATAGCTTCGTTTCAATTTTCGAATCTTTTTCTTTCTCGGGTATACACCGTGTTTTTTTTGTTTTCCGTTAAATTTTGACACTTCGTTAGGTTCATTATCAGGAATCATCCTGTATATCCCAACCCGGGTCTCCAGCTATCGCGGCTGACGTGCTCAAACCACTACACCACCCCGACCGCCCCGGCGCCGAGACCCGGGTTCGATTCCCGGCTTCGCCACCAGTGGGCTTGATCGCTTTTTCTTTAGTGTATGGTATCTATTTCAGTTTATAATTTATATAGTAGTGTTAGTACTAAAAAAAACAAATCAAACAATATTTAATAAAATAATTTGATTTGTTCCCTACGTCGATTAACGATGACGTCACTACATCGCTGACAGTGTTTTCAGTGGCAAAAAAAATTAAACACATTTTAATTGAAAACATGTAGTCATCATAGGAACACTTTTAATACCCAAAATCTACAAATATTGGTTTTTTATGTCAAATACTACTGATGACAATCGTTTATCGTGCTAAATTCGATATGAGTCTAGTAGCCTATAGGCTACTTGCCGCTTAGTCAAATCAGCTTCTTTTTAAGAACTGTCAAAAAGAATTTGAACGACTTAACTAATATGGAATTTATATGAAATCGAATTGAATGACGTCACGGTCAACTCAGTTAGGTACTTTATATGTTTCTACCTGACTTATTAAATAGAAATTGGATTAAAACATAACTTCTGTCAATGTTTTTCTTATAATTATCTGATGCTTTATTTCGTGCATGGTAACATATTTTATTTTAACTACAGTCAAGTTCCCTATTGTACTTAAGTCTTTTTCCCTGATACCAAGTACCAACTAAGTATTTTTACCTGTTAAAGTATTTTTACTTTTTCGTCCACTGGCACGTGTCGGAAGTCGATCAGATCCGGCTACTAAGTGGTTCGCGCCACTGCCCCGCTCCAGGGTTGTCAATCACACTAACAACGGTTAGTATTCCAACCAACCTAACCACAAAATTAAAATTTTGAAAAAACCCCCGACCGCGTCATAGTAGACCGATTTTTATGAAACATGGCTAAGAACACTCCCGACTAACTCAGCTTTCAGACAAAAAAAAACTAAATCTAAATCGGTTCATCCGTTCGGGACAAACAGACAGACAGACAAACACACAGACAGACACGTCAAACTTATAGCACCCCTTCGTTTTTGCGTCGGGGGTTAAAAATACGCACTAAGCGTTTCGCTTCAACATTTCTTTTGCGAACCGCCAAGAATTGGAATGCCCTGCCTGAGTCTGTGTTTCCGCATGAGTACAATCCAGGTCTCTTTAAAGCAAGAGTAAATAAATAGGTATCTCATAGGTAAGCGTGCTCCACCGTAGACCGCATCATCGCTCACCATCAGATGTGATCGTGGTCAAACGTCTACCTACTAACCTAACCGAAATTCTTGACTGTTTTATTTGTTGAGGTCGCAGTTCTAACCTAACCAAACCGACTAAAGCAATGGGTGGATATTCTGATTTTAAGAAATATGCAAAGGTGATCGAATAATGCAAACGTCTACCTATTCATACTTAAAAAAAAAACAAAGGTGATCGAGTAATGCATGGTAAGAAAAACTATAATTCTAAACCACGCAGTGATTAATATTAATGAGGCATTTCTGGTCTCATAAATCGGAAAAGAAAATAACTTTAACTTAAAGTTCGACAGAATTTTTTTTATTCCGCTTGGATTTGGAGTCGACCCATTAAAAATAAAACCGGCCAAGTGCGAGTCGGACTCGCCACCGAGGGTTCCGTACAAACTTTCAATAGTTAATTCATCATCATCAAATTTTATTCATATAACTCTACAGACTTAACTAAATCCCTCAAGGCTCAATTTCCCACATAAATAACGAGTAATATATAATAATATTATTAAACAACGTTGAAAGAAAATCAAGACAATTAGACTTCAATAGTTTACGTTACAACATGGTCGTCAGGATGCTCCTAATCCCTGATAATGAGCGTTCAATGTACAGCGACATCTATCGACAAATTAAGTAAACTAACAGAGCCAGACTACCTTTCCGGCGTTTCGTTTTCATTTCGCGTTACAGAAATTCTCTGTCGCGTCAATACGCAAAGGCGATAGAGATAGATATTTACGAGCGTTTCGTTTCGTGAGCGTTTGTACATTCGACTACGCACGCTGAACATATAATTTTTCCCCTCACTAGCTCGGAAACACGTATTTTGACCTTTAATACCAGCGGGTAAAAACGCATTTTATCCACTAGTGGGTAAAGTAATTTGACCTTGAATAAAGTCAAATTAACTGCTTTAAAATTGATAAAAGTAGGTGATTTACCACCTGTGGAACTACTGGAAGCAGTGATAAACGCATTTTTGCGTTGTAGTTTCCTCGCTATAGTGAGGGGAAAAGTTTTGTGTTACACTCGGGTGCAAATGTATTTTACTTCTCGTGTGTTAAAAAACTCGCAAGTTCAGGATTCTATTCACGAACTCGCTTCGCTCGTGGTTCAACTATAGAATCCTTTCACTTGCTCGTGAAAGTGAAAAATTTCAATTCCATACTCGGCGTTAAAATACAACTTTGCCCCCTTGTAGGTATAACAAATAACTATTGCTCTCTAGTGACACATTATCTAATCTGGGAACCCTGCGTCTTTTGTCCTCATGGCTATTGATAAGGCTCTATTAGACCGGAAAGTCCACGGCAGTATTACGTTCGTGCTTTTTGTTGTAGGTTAGGTACACTCGAGAGCAGAGAAATTAGGTCTCTACTTATTAAATTAGCTTGTGCCCGCGGCTTCGTTAAATTCGGAAATTGCGGAATGCTTCATACAAACTTCCACCTCCCATTTTAGGGAAGTGGGGAGTTAGAAAGAGACAAAAAGTAGCCTATGTCACTCTCCGTCCCTTCAACTATCTCCAATTCGAATTTAACAAAAAGCGATATACCTACAGGGTGGTTCCTGGTGATGAACCTAACTGCGTGTCGACTTTAACGGAAAACAAAAAAAAAACACGGTGTATATGTCTTAGATATCGGGTTACATGTGAGCTCATTGACTAGTAGTTCGCCGGACTTTATCGACTTGTCAGTAAAAATAAAATGTGACAGCGTTGGATTAGTGTCAGCCAAATGCACAACGACAGAGCAAGACTGCTTTTCGATTGGCGTCTAGCGTCAAACGTTGTCATTTCGGCTAGGTTTGCAGAGGCCATCATATGTTATCAGTCAGTGGGTTTCTTCCCATAAAAAAAAAAACTAACTATAACTTACGACCCGCACTGTCTTCGCACGAATATTGTATAATATACTTATATAAAACCTCTCTTTTTGAATCGTTCTATCTATTTAAAAAAATACAAAAAAAATCCGTTGCGTAGTTTTAAATATCTAATCTCGAATGCGGATTCGCACGAAGCGCTTTGCTTCTTCTTTTCTTATGCGCACTGCCAAGGAGTGGAATTCCTTACCGGTGGCTATATTTCCGAGCTCATATAATTCGGGAACATTCAAATCAAGGGTGAACAGGCATATGCTGGGCGAGCTCACTCCATCGTAGGCCACGTCTTTGCATTTGGCTAGTCTGTGGTCAAGGGTAAGCCTATTTATAATAATAAATAATAAAATTCTCACGAGTAGGTACGACAGCGACCGACATACAACGACAAGCTACTTTGTCTACCTTGTATAATAATGTTGTGTCTGGTGTATTTTGTTTGTATCTCCTTGAGCCGTAGCCGAATTGCATTTCTGCGACGCGAAACGAAAGCGAAACGCTGCCGAAAGGTAGTCTGGCTCTGTCGTGCCAATACGCACGAGCGATAGAGATAGATCTACGAGCGTTTCGTGAGCGTTTGTGCCAATCGTCTAAGTACCCTTACCTATCTGAGATATCAAGATACCCGCCAAAAATCACAACGTCTCTTAAAAGGAATACCTACGTACTTTATTTATAACATAAGAGGTAAACAAACAGAATTCCCGAGACTCGTCATTCCTCAATCCTTTATGTATTCTGTCCACGCCTTGATGTATTGACGTTATGGCATCGCATTTTGGGGAAAAGGAAAACTACTTACTGGAAGTCTAATGTACTTTTTACGTTTTGTTTGAGACTGTAAATGAATGTGGAGTGTATTTTTGTACGTCTGCGACAAATAGAGATACGGGTTGCTAGATGGTAAGCTAGATTAAACCTGTAGACGAGTATAACTACAGAGTTTTGAATGCCAAAACTCTGCGGTCTCTGGTTGAGTTTGGTAACCTTAGATAAATCACTATGAGAAGTGTTTAGTGTTATTTGGCAGTGATTTTTTAACCTCCGACGCAAAAACGACGCATTTAGATTTAGATTTCGTTTTTTTTTTTGTTTGAAAGCTGAGTTACGCCGTGTCTTGCGTGGGCGACGGTCGCGCGACGGTCGCGTCTCATCGCATCGTCTACTTCCATATCGATAAGGTTTGAGTTCGTATGCATCGCATCGCCGTCGCGCGACCATCGCGCGACCGTCACCCACGCAAGCCACGGCGTTAGTCGGGAGTGTTCTTAGCCAACTATGCCGGGGGTTTTTCAAAATTTTAATTTTGTGGTTATTTATGGAGGTACTTCCTCAGTTGATCTGCTTACCAAAACTTTTTTCAAGAACCACTTTACCCGTAAATAAAAAGGGCATAAAAATCCGATCATCATCTTTAAATTATATCGCGAACATATACAAACGTGACGGGAGTTTCTGTGTTACAAGGTGAAGCATAAATTAACCAAGGAAGAACTTTTCTAACGAGTTGTCACATCAAAATTTCTAAGTACTTGCTCAATACCTGTCAACCGATCACCGTAACCAAATAACGGATCTTCCGAAAATCGGTTTAACCTCATTGATTACGCCCAAAGCTTCTCGAAGCTTTGGAAGCTTATTTTTGCCAGTCTAATCCACAACAGCCTCTGAGTATTTTGAATAGAAAAAGTTCTGAGCAGATATTGCTGGGACTAAAGAGATATAAGCGGATATACGGCGTGATTCTGAGTTTGTGTTAACTTTAGTTTTGGAATATTTGTTCAGGTAATGTTTTAAAAAGCCCGCTCGGTTTTATTCGTCTCAAAATCCCATGTAAAATGAGTCTTGGACGCTTACGTTACGTCAAGTTTTGTGATGAAATTTATACAAGAATTAAGGAGAACTAAACAGAAGCAAGCTTGCGCAAGTGCTCATACTGTTGTCTCGGCCCTTGCATAATATATTGTCTAGCTTAGACAAAACTTGGCTAAGAACACTCCTGACTAACTCAGCTTTCAGACAAAAAAAACTAAATCTAAATCGGTTCATCCGTTCGGGAGCTACGATGCCACAGACAGACACACACACAGACAGACAAACAGACAGACAGACAGACACGTCAAACTTATAACATCCCGTCGTTTTTGCGTCGGGGGTTAAAAATAAATCAACAAAACGAAATATTTTAATTCCGGACATAATAAGTAATTACAAAATAAAAAAAATGATTTAGGTGAGAAATTCATGGCCATTGCTAAGATGATGCCGTCAAATATTGACACTTTTCGTTTTCCATGACAAGTGACAAATTGTATGTCTATCTCTCTCTAAAGTGTGACAATTTGGTTTCTTAATAACCTAAATGCAACATAACGGCTTTTCCACATAAATCAAAAAACCTAGTGTGATTATTTCAATTCAATCAACATTAACTAATTGTGTAACGTGAGTGTAACCTTAATTCTGTTCACGTCTCGTAAATCACTCTGTATTTATAATATACGCGAGTCCTTTTGAGTATAGTTATGGCTTTTCTGAATTGGTCAGGTATTTGCTTGGGACAAATTAATTTTTGTCCGATATTTACTGAGGTTTCTCAAAATGACGGTGATTTGGGCAAATCCTTTCATATAGGACTTATCACTGTTAGTAGAATGTGGGATAGGGTTGGGTCACGCCTAATAGATTAGATTAGATTAGATTTCTTTATTTCATGATAAAAATTACACTATAAATTTGCTACATGTCAAAATTATGTTTATCTTCTCATCATGATCGTCAAAAATTACATAATAAATTCCAAATAAAAATAATTGTGTCTCCCAAATGAGGATCGTCATTTACAAAGAAAGAAAATACACATGCCAAGCTAAATAAAATTAATAAATTAAGTTACAATATCATGAAATTATCACGAAGCAAGAAAATATTATATAACAGAGAAATATAGGTATAATTATATCATCGGTCATTAAAAATTCAAATCCATGTACTCATTTACAGAGTACATGGGGTTATCTAACAAAAGGTTTCTCAATTTGCGCTTAAATGCTTCGTCACATGGCTCATTTCTCAGATCGGCAGGTAAGTGCTCATATTATTAGTATTAATGAACTTTTGGTATATGTGATTATTAATATTATTTATTAGTTTGCATTATCATTATTACATACACCTGCGAAGGAATTATAAGTATGTATGTATACATACATATGTTTATGAAAGTACTAGCTTTTTCCCGCGGCTTCACTCGCGTTAAATTCGAAAATTGTGGAATGCTCGTTACACCGTGGCTTGCGTGGGCGACGGTCGCGCGATGGTCGCGCGACGGCGATGCGACGCATTCGAAATCAAACCTTATCGATATGGAAGTATGAGACGCGACGGCGACGGTCGCGCGACGATCGCCCACGCAAGACACGGCGTAACAATTACAAACTTCCACCACTCATTTTAGGGAAGTGGGGGTTAGAAAGAGACAAAAAGTAGCCTACGTCACTCTCCATCCCTTCAACTATCTCCACTTAAAAAATCACGTCAATTCGTCGCTCCGTTTTGCCGTGAAAGACGGACAAACAAACAGAAACACACACTTTACCCATAGTAAAAGGTTTGCTTAGTTTGGGGCTAAGTTGATTTTTTTTTCCTTACACAGATCAACTTGTGAGATTTGTGTAAGGTGTCTCCCAATATTTATTTATTATTTATTAATTTTAAGGTGTATGGTGGTCCCCCATCTGCATTGGGCCTAGCGTGGAAACCAAATCTGTAAGTGAGGACGCTGTTTTTTATTTTCAATAAATGCTCGGATTGTAGTGATTATTTTACAATAAGAAAGTGGTAGTCATACTAGTTATGAAAAAAAAAAAGCTGCACTTTTTGATGGAAGCAAGCCGCTTTGCATGGTGATAGTAGACATCATAGTAAACGATTTTTTCCGAGGATATCGAAATTTCATCCCTTAGGAAGCCGAGCGTAGCGAGGTGTTTTATGAAAATTAAAAAAATTCTATCTTTTTATTGTGTAGTCCGATTCTGACAAAGCGTATCTCAAATGAAAGGTATTAATTTGTGTAATTAAAAAAATATAAAAAAAAAATTTGAAAGAAAAGTAAGAAAAAAAATAAAAAAAGTAAATTTACGTCTCGCACTGAATAACTTCAAAGAATGACAGACAAAATGTACAATGTCGATATACGAGTTTTTTTTAATCGAAGACAGATAAATTTGTAGTTGAAAACTGAAGACCGCATTGAAATCGGATTAGCATTTTTTAAGATACAAGTTGCCAAAGCTGGGAAAGATCGCTTTATATGGCCACTTTGAAATTCCTTTGCCAGAAAGTCAGAAATAATATGTTTTTCTGACACAGGAAAATACATAGTAACAGTACACATCAAAATAGAATTAAAAATTCCGAGGATATTATAATTTCATCCCTTAGAACGACGAGCGCAGCGAGGTCGGTTACGAAAACCGAAAAAAAGATATGTTTTTTTTTACGTCGTCCGATTTTGACAAATCATGGTTCATTTGAAAGGTATTGCTTTATGTAACTTAAAAAAAAATATTTAAAAAAATTGGGAAAAAATGTAAGATTTTTTAAAAAAAAACCTTAATTTTCGTATCACACTGAATAACCGCAAAAACGGTAGACACGGTGTATAATTTCGATATATGATTTTTTAAAATTAAAGACAAATAAATGCATAATTATAAACTGAAAACCGAATCGAAATCGAATCAGTAGTTTTTAAGATGCAAGTTGTCAAAGTTGGCTTAGTTTGTTTATATGGTCGCTTATAAATTCCTTTTTCTTACAATTAAAAGTATGCATAGGTAATAGACATCATAATAAACAATTTTTTACGAGGATATAAAAATTTCATCCCTTGAAAGCCATGCGTAGCGATGTCTGTTACGAAAAACAAAAAAAAAAACTGCAGTTTTTTTTTTTGATCGTCTTTCTAAGGGTTTCTAAGGAATGAAATTTTTATATTCTTGTAAAAAATGTTTATAATGATGTCTATTACCTACGCATACTTTTAACTGTAAGAAAAATATAATGTTTCTGACTTTCTGGCTAAGGAATTTATAAGCGACCATATAAACAAACTAAGCCAACTTTGACAACTTGCATCTTAAAAACTACTGATTCGATTTCGATTCGGTTTTTAGTTTATAATCATGCATTTATTTGTCTTTAATTTTAAAAAATCATATATCGAAATTATACACCGTGTCTACCGTTTTTTGCGGTTATTCAGTGTGATACGAAAATTAAGGTTTTTTTTTTAAAAAATCTTACATTTTTTTCCAATTTTTTTTCAATATTTTTTTTTAAGTTACATAAAGCAATACCTTTCAAATGAAACATTTTTTGTCAAAATCGGACGACGTACAAAAAAATGAGATTTTTTTTTCGGTTTTCGTAACCGACCTCGCTACGCTCGTCGTTCTAAGGGATGAAATTATAATATCCTCTGAATTTTTAATTTTATTTTGATGTGTACTGTTACTATGTATTTTTCTGTGTCAGAAAAACATATTATTTCTGACTTTCTGGCAAAGTAATTTCAAAGTGGCCATATAAAGCGATCTTCCCCAACTTTGGCAACTTGTATCTTAAAAAATGCTAATCTGATTTCGATGCGGTCTTCAGTTTTCAACTAAAAATTTATCTGTTTTCGATTAAAAAAGAAACTCGTATATCGACATTGTACATTTTGTCTGTCATTCTTTGAAGTTATTCAGTGCGAGACGTAAATTTACTTTTTTATTTTTTCTTACTTTTCTCTCAAATTTTTTTTCTTTGTATTTTTTTTAAATTACACAAATCAATACCTTTCATTTGAGATACGTTTTGTCAAAGTCGGACGATACAATAAAAAGATAGAATTTTTTTAATTTTCATAAAACACCTCGCTACGCTCGGCTTCCTAAGGGATGAAATTTCGATATCCTCGGAAAAAATCGTTTACTATGATGTCTACTATCACCATGCAAAGCGGCTTGCTTCCATCCAAAAGTGCAGCTTTTGGCCGAAAATTCTCCATAACAAGTATGACTATGGTAAAAATGATTAATAACAGTCTTTTCTTTATAAATTAATTTCTACAGTCAAAAATTTCTCAAGCAAGAATTTTTTTAAAAATCGTTACTCGGAAACTACAAAAAAATCGGCCTATATAATAAGCTGGGTGTACTCAGATAGCCCATGATGTGAGGAATCTAAAAAAAATTTTTTTTTGACGTCAAGGCTTGGACCATCCTGTATATATTAATTACTTCTTCTTCTTCTTCGACCTAGTGTTTTCCCGGCCGTCCGCTTTCCTGCTCAGTTTTCTTCACTTTTCCCGGTCTTCGGCACACTCAAGTGGGAGATTGTTCTCTTCCATGTCCACTGTCACGAATAGTCACATAATAATATACACCGCATTTTTTTTAAATTCCGTTAAAGTTATTAAAAATATAAAGGTAATTACTGAACACGTTTGGGACAGCCGTCAATCAGTTGACACTAACTTGAATGTTATTCTTAAGGGTCTTAAGGATCGCTGACAAAACACAGTTTCTGTGCTTCCACAAGAGTATTCGGACGCGTCCTCCTGTCCCAATGAATATATTAAAAATCCACGGCTCAACTTGCATTGCTCACCAGACACCTCAGAATTTAATCTGTAGCTGTAAATACATACACAAAGCAACCCAAGTTAAATATCTAGGCGTCACCTTAGATGAAAATCTGAATTTTAAAAAACATATAGCGGTTGCTGCAGCGAGAGTCCGGAAACTCATCTACGACCGTACATTTCTCTTTATGGTTCCAAGGTACGTTTTTTTCTTGGACTGTATCTGTCTATACGTTGTTATATGTGTTTTTGGGACTATTATTTATTCTGTGACACTGCCCACTCGAACAAAATGGGCATCAGTTATTTAACTAAGTCGAAGAATGTTAGCGACTGACCAAAAACACCACAACCTTGAAGATAATGTGACCGCACCTCAATCGATCCGAAGTGGCCCCTAAGTATATAATGTGGCCTAACCACGAGTTTGACAGATTCAACCCATTTTCTGAAATGACTACGTAGGTATCTAAAATCTATGTTTATACACCGCGTTTTTTTGTTTTCCATTAAATTCGACACGTACATTATCAGGAACCACCCGGTATATCACTTTTTGTTGAATTCGTAATTTTATTTCAATGTCTACATAATTATGTATGCAACCAGCTATTGCCCGCGGCTTCGCTCGCGTTAGAAAGAGACAGAAAGTAGCCTATATCACTCTCCATCCCTTCAACTATCTCCATTTAAAAAAATCACGTCAATTCGTCGCTCCATTTTGCCGTGAAAGACGGACAAACAAACAGACACACACACACCCATTTATAATATTAGTATGGATAAATTAATTAGTCAGTGTGGGAGAACCTTAAGATCGAATCAGTGTCAAGTAATCATGTCATTAGTACCATGCTTGTATGAGTGAGATATGACAGGTCGACTGTTCGCGTTTTTGACAGGCGGTAACTGTGAGGTAACCGAGAGGGGGTGGGCGTCACTTTCAGCGGGGAGCGGAAGTGGCCATACTGTACGATAGTACTCTTTATTATACTGTGCTTCTGTACTTGTACTATTATATCTTGGTCTATTCTGTGGTCTTGTACGAAAAACATTAAAAAGACTTACATTTTGACCAATAAACTGTTTTGAAATGGAAGTAAAATCCCTCTATTAAGAAGATCATGTAAAAGACCTCAAGATATCCCGTCACCTTCAATATGTGACAAACCCAGCGAGAATTGTTGGAACGTGCTCGGAGAAAGGTTCTTATAAAATAAATCGTTCATAAGCGGTATTCGGGTTTTACGATTTCTATATTGTTATGACATGGACTCGCTCTTTTCGAACGCAATTGGGCCAATCCGCGGCAAGAGTAACACGAGTCACGATTTTATGGCATGTTCCATTTATTCACTATGCAAGTTCGAGTGATAATCTATCTCTAAAAATAAGAGTTACTTTCCCGATATATGCATATATCCTTTCATTTGCAAGTGTAGTTTAAATAATCACAATCAATGAAGTCGTGACTCACGTTACTTTTACGTGGATTTACCCAATACGTTTGTAGGTACCTTTATTTGTATCTGGGGCTGAGCGAGTCACATTTTGTACTGAAATTGGTATTTTTGACACAATTTCACAGCTTTTTCTAAAATTCGATGATTGATGGCGTAAAATAAATCTAATCATTATTTATATGAAAAATTATATAGCATCTTAAAGGCCGGCAACGCACCTCCAAAACTCCTTCTGGTGTTTCGGGTGTCCATGGGCGGCAGTGATCGCTTACCATCAGGCGACGTGTCTGCTCGTTTGCCTCCTATCCCATAAAAAAGCATCTTCGTTTGTGAAGCACATGTACGTAAATGATGTAAAATATACAGCATTATTTATCTTTGACTCTCATCTCACGGAGTTTCATAGACAAAGTAGGTACAGTAATTATAATATTTTGACGTTTTACGAAGCACCCGGTATAAGGTAAGTAAGTAGTGTACGGCTAGATCGATCCATGTAAGACGTCCGTATTCATATAAATACTAGTTTTTGCCCGTGACTTCGCTCGCGTTAGAAAGAGACCAAAAGTAGCCTGTGTCACTCTCCATCCCTTCAACTATCTCCACTTAAAAAATCTCGTCAATTCGTCGCTCCGTTTTTCCGTGAAAGACGGACAAACAAACAGACACACACACTTTCCCATTTTAACCCCCGACGCAAAAACGACGGGGTGTTATAAGTTTGACGTGTATGTCTGTGTATCTGTCTGTCTGTCTGTTTGTCTGTCTGTCTCTGTGTGTGTCTGTCTGTGGCATCGTAGTTCCTGAACGGATGAACCGATTTGTATTTAGTTTGTTTTGTCTGAAAGCTGAGTAAGTCGGGAGTGTTCTTAGCTATGTTTCATGAAAATCGGTCCACTATGTCGGTGTCGGGGGTTTTTTCAAAATTTTAATTTTTATATTGGTATGGATTATCCCTTACGCCGTGTCTTGCGTGGGCGACGGTCGCGCGACCGTCGCCGTCGCGTCTCATACTTCCATATCGATAAGGTTTGATTTCGTATGCGTCGCATCGCCGTCGCGCGACCATCGCGCGACCGTCGCCCACGCAAGCCACGGCGTTAGTAAACATATCGGAACCAAATCACATTACAGAATCGGAACGCCCCCCACAAAGTTGCCACAACCAACGTGACTGAACCGCCTCTTTTCAGATTTACGCTTATCGATTTCCCTTCAACAACCAAAATTACACCTTAAACAGTAGTCAAGATAATAAATATATATGCGGACAATGTTCCCAAAAGTAATATACACGGCTTTATTGCTTACACCGCTATACACCGTGTTTTTTTTGTTTTCCGTTAAATTCGACACGCAGTTAGGTTCATCATAAGGAACCATCCTGTATATCACTTTTTGTTAAATTCGAAAAAAAGTTTTTTTTTTTCGTTTCTATACATAATAAATGGATAATTAGTGTGAGAGGACCTTAATCATAACATTAAAGTCATTGTCAAGTGATTGACGGCACATGTCAAAACAAATAACATTAGGAAGTGGTAAGGGATGCCATTATGACACACACGTGTTCAGTAATTAAATTTATTATTTTAATAATTCGATAACCGTAAGAGTTAAGAGGCTAGTTTCTTGGAGAAATTGATTGTATTTGAACTAAAGAATCTTCCCTTAAAGTTAACGGAATTCAATAAAAACAGGGTGTATAATAAAGGGTACTATCGTACAGTATGGCCACTCCCGCCCCCCGCTGAAAGTGCCACCCACCCGCTCTCGGTTACCTCACAGTTACCGCCTGTCAAAAACGCGAACAGTCGACCCGTCATATCTCACTCATACAAGCATGGTAGGCGTTACTTACACGAGCTTAGTAGACTGTGTGCTACGAACGCGGTTCTTCCACATATTTGATCGCCAGTGTTCGAGGTGTGCTTACAAAGGATGATTTATTTATACATTTATAGAATTTACAATTTTCATACTAAAATCGTACCTCATTTTTTTAGCGCCACCTATTACTTAAATACTATCATAACTACACTGATGATGCCGACAATTTTTTTTTCAAAATGTGTATTGACGTGATAAAATTAAAAAGCACGTCAGTTGTTCTCATAAAACATAAAAACACGCAAAAATATTTGGGGAAAATATGATTTTGGCCACTTCTAGGCCGCGAAACAGCGCCATCTAGTTTTAAGCCTAAAATCATAACATTTCAGGAGTACGCTTTTTTTATATGGGCTTTGTCTGTCCCGGTATGCAATGAAAATGAAAATGAAAATGAAAAATCGTTTTCCCCTCACTAGCTCGGAAACACGTGTTTTGTCCTTTAATACCAGCGGGTAAAAACGCATTTTATCCACTAGTGGGTAAAGTGATTTGACCTTGAATAAAGTCAAATTAACTGCTTTAAAATTGATAAAATTATGTGAAACTAGTAATAAAGATGGTTTACCACCTGTGGAACTACTGGAAGCAGTGATAAACGCATTTTTTGCGTTGTAGTTTCCTCGCTATAGTGAGGGGAAAAGTTTTGTGTTACACTCGGGTGCAAATGTATTTTACTTCTCGTGTGTTAAAAACTCGCGAGTTCAGGATTCTATTTTCGAACCACTCGCTTCGCTCGTGGTTCAACTATAGAATCCTTTCACTTGCTCGTTTTTCAATTCCACACTCGGCGTTAAAATACAACTTTGCCCCCTTGTATAACAAATAACTATTATTGGTCACAGATATTGTGTTACAAAGTATGATGAAAGGGTTGGGACCTCCTATTAAGTATATCAATAAGGTCAGTTTGGCGAAGACCGTCTACTGGATATAACTTTTGTATTTATATATCTATCACTTCTTACACCTCCGAGGTATACCAGTTTTTCATCCTTAACCCATTGGTCTTCAATAGATATCCCTAGGACGAACACTAGTTAACAAAAAACTTGATTCGTGTTTCGAACTCGACCATCAAGTTCAACAAGGTTACGCAAAAAATTAAAATAAAATAGAAGCAGTTGGAATATTTGTGCATTATGTACGTAACTTAGTAATTTAATAATCGTTCTTCCTGTCTAGTATAATTAATGCTCTTAAAACGCGTTCAATTTATTGTTTTATGTCCTGAAAAATATGTGAGTTCGAAATTGTGCCTAGTCGGAAAGACCGGCATATAAGAGTAAAGCACCTTTTTTAGGCTTTATGGGAAATAAGTCGAGTTTAAACGGGTGTTGTAGGTTAATTTTAATTATAAGTTTCGGCTTTGCTTTTGTCGGAACCTGAAAAATATGTGACGGTCTTGCCTTATAAATAGAGAAATGCTGATATGTTGAAAATATCAACTTTATTTGTTTTAATATCTACCAAATTACTACTGTTATTACAGAATATCACAATGAACATTATTTTGATACTTATTTCCATATGAAATTACGCGACAACGAGCACTAGACGGTCTTTCCGTACTCAGCGCGTGGGGACGGTTAACTCTCCGAGCGTTAAAAAAAGTGATTTTTATCACATAAGTTCATTTTAATTCACCAAAGTATTACAAAAGCTGTGTAGAATATAAAATTTGCTAGCCCATAGGACCATGCGGATCACTCCAGACTACTTTAATAGTCTAGTTTTATCCACTCAAACTTTATTTCAAATAAAGTATGCCGGTCTTGTCCGCACTGACCTTACTTGTAGCAGGAGACCCTGCTCTTCCAGCGGCAAGGTAGGGGTATACAAACCAATACAATACTCGTTAATTACGTAGGCAAAGAAAGCAGTAACTTAAAAGTATAACTAAGTCTAGGGAGATAATTGAAATTAACATTTCACTATAAAGTCTAGGTACGAGTATTATCGTTCTTCGTCACACGTTACGTTGTGGATATATATTTTGAGCACTTTGTCCGCATCGATATTTAGTAATTTGGTTTTACATTCTTGCGGTTTGAAGGGCGGAGGGCGCATGGTTGGTGAAAAGTTTGAATTGATTTTTTATTCGAAACATTAGAGGAATTAAACTGGGGTTTTTATAGATTGGACGAAATTTCGGCTTTTTCTTTTATTTTAGATGAAGGAATGTTTTCTTTTTTTTTAAATTTGGATGAGTAGGTATAACAGGTAAAATGAATCATGAAGTATTTGAAGCCAGGATACGTAGCCGAATGGCACAAACGCTCTCGAAACGAAACGCTCGTAGATATCTATCTCTATCGCTCTTGCGAATTGGCGCGACAGAGCCAGATTACCTTTCGCGGCGTAACGTTTTCGTTTCGCGTCGTAGAAATGCCATTCGGCTTCGGGGCCAGGTCAGAAATGTATCACTATTCACTAATCAAAAGTTTTAACCCTGTGTCGAGAAATGGCAGCAAAAACACTAACTACATATTAATTAACTTTGACAGTAATTCTCTATATATTCGATCTTCTTTTCTGTAGCTATAGTCAATTAGTTACACATGATTTCTCCTTTATTCATCTTTCGTCTTAAGTTAGGCTCTTTATAATATGAATATAAATGTAAAATACAAAAACACATACAAAACAATATAAAAAACATATAAACACATTATAAAAAACCTAACCTAGGGTGCCAGCAGTGGGGCAGGGCCCAAGCTGCCGGTGGTTAGGGGCTGCAGAGAGAGGAACCGTCGGACTATCCGCGCTGTGTCCAAGATCACCGCCTTCTGCATCTGGCCCTTGATCCAGCCACCTAGCGAGAGTCTCTTAAGAACACGCTTTATTATTAGGTATATTATCACCAGACTAAAATGGAATTGGGCGGGACGGGTTCCTATTAGGCAGAGTGAAGGCATGTGAACTAAAATGTCAACGAAATGGTGGCCGCTTACAAATGTAAGAAGTGCCTGCATTGGCTCCTTGTGCGGATGACAACCGGAATTGTGGGTCACAACTAGTAATGTAGAAATTGCAGAACATTCCCAAAAAGCGGAAACATTCTTGAGAATGTTCGCAGAACATTCCCGCAACATGCAATTTATTATTTAAACAAGAGAATATACTTGAAATAATGTTTAAATGGGCATAATATAAAACTATATGTTATTATAGGTATAATATTGTCTATAACAGTTATCTATTTTGTTGATAAGTGATAAGTTACCTAAATTAAATTCTCACTATACTTCAGGGAACATTGCGAGTATTGCGACTTTCAGACTTCACAGTTTTAGTCCTGACATTTTTAAATTAGGTACCGAACTATTATTTCTTGATGCCTGTTTTTGGTCATGCCAATATATGTATATACAAAAAAACAAACAAAATAAAAACAAAAAGATCGCTGTCAGGATCGAACCTGAGAACATCGGCATACGAAGCCAGCGCACTACCACGGGACTACGTCTTGACTTGCTGAGTTCGACGAAATTATGGTATAAACTACGAAGTTACTAAGTATTCTGATAAATTCTCGTTCTCGAGAATATTCTCAGAAGTTACCGAAAATTCTCATTAGGAATGTTCTGCAACTTCTCGACCGTGCATTGCTAGTCACAACTAGATGAGACTAGCCCAGGACCAGGGGAATTGGCGTATTGGAAGATATATGGGCGATAAAGGGCCGATATGATGATGATGATGATGAAAGAAGCGCTGGTAGCCTAGCGGTAATAGCGTGCTACTTTCGCGCCGGAGGTCGCGGGTTCGAACCCCGACACCTACCAATGAGGTTTTTCGGAAGTTATGTGCGAAATTTAATTTGATATTTGCCAGTCGCTTTTCGGTGATGGAAAACATCGTGAGGAAACCGGACTAACGGGTTGGATGGTCAGATGGCAGTCGGTTTCATAAAACTTATGTCTAGAAATCTTGGGATTAGTTGTCAAAGCGGAACCAGGCTCTGAGCCGGGACAACAACGCAAAGAGGATGATGATGATGATGAAATTGGCTATAGTATTCTTCCCGTCCACGCCTGGAATACACATGGAAAGCAATGTTTACTCCACATTCAGCCGTGCGGTAAAGTCCCATTGTTTACCTATCGGCGTTTACGGTTTCTGAACCGGAATGTTAACAGTTAGAACAATAGGACAGGGAAAAGACAGGTTTCTTGGGCGAGTGAGATTTTAACCCTTTGAACGCCCAAGAGCCACTATAAATAAAACATAATAAATAAATATTATAGGACATTCTTACACAGATTGACTGAGTCCCACGGTAAGCTCAAGAAGGCTTGTGTTGCAGGTACTCAGACAAGGACAGTCTATGCGCTGTGGCTACTGATTTTACTTTGACAGTAATTCTCTCTATACTGGATCCTCTTAATTCGAACTGGAGCTTTTCGGCTTAATGGATACTGTGATTTCCGGTTCTGTGTAACTGAGCCTTTGCCATGAGTTCTCACATACTTAGTCGGTCCTAAAATTCTGTCACTGGCACCTTATTTTAAAATTTAGAACATAATTTTAAGAAAATGTTTTTGGATTCCATTTCTGAATGTTTGACAATTATTTTAAAACAAAAAGTGTGTAACCGAGAGGACATTAGAGAGTGGACATTAACACTTTCGCTACCAAGAACCCGACTGTCGGGCACACCGCTCGTAGAAGCGTAGCCGATTACATGGGTTTCCCCGTATGTAGCGAAAATGTCGTAGCGCCGCGTAGAGCCCGGTTTCGAAAGTGTTAAAAGAAAACCGAATAGCTTTTTTAGCGTTGCGCCGCTGTGGGCATTCGCCAAGTACCATTTTCAAGATGCTCAAAAAATTTAATTTGTGTACCGTACTATTGATAGGTACAATGAAGTCTCTAGTGTTGAGGACAAAAAAAGAACTGGCCGGCCACGCTCCGTAAGAACACCAGCAGTGATCAAAGCGATCAAGGCCCGTATACGAGTAGTATCGTATTTTATTCTATGTATACCTGTGCTTTTTTAGATCTCCATATATTTTGTTTCAATACTTTTGTATGTTGCCTTCCGTGATTTTTCTCACTTAATGGTCTCACCGGAAGACCAGCGCTGGAAGTCGCGAGCAATATGCTGAGGTGAGGCCATTTCGTGGCTCTTCACATTTTATCTGTATGTCTCGAAAATTGTTTATTGTTTGTGTGCCTACGAATAAACCATTATTCTATTCTTATTCTATTCTATTCTATTCTATAGCAAGAAATCCTGTCCGAAAACAGAAGATGATGGCTTTGTCACTGGTCCCACCAAAAACGTCTAAGCGATGAGCTATCGGCGATGGATACGAACAATAGTTATTTGTTATACAAGGGGGCAAAGTTGTATTTTAACGCCGAGTGTGGAATTGAAAAACGAGCAAGTGAAAGGATTCTATAGTTGAACGAGCGAAGCAAGTGGTTCGAGAATAGAATCCTGAACTTGCGAGTTTTTTAACACACGAGAAGTAAAATACATTTGCACCCGAGTGTAACACAAAACTTTTCCCCTCACTATAATAGCGAGGAAACTACAACGCAAAAAATGCGTTTATCACTGCTTCCAGTAGTTCCACAGGTGGTAAATAATCTTTATTAATAGATTCACCTACTTTTATCAATTTTAAAGCAGTTAATTTGACTTTATTCAAGGTCAAATTACTTTACCCACTAGTAGATGAAATGCGTTTTTACCCGCCGCTGGTATTAAAGGACAAAACACGTGTTTCCGAGCTAGTGAAGGGAAAAAGATAGTCGCTCCCTTGTAGATAACAGAGAGAACGAGCGATTTATATTTCATCGCTCGGCGACAAACACTCGCTCACGCTATCATCGCGTCTCTTTTATTTACACGGGAGCACAGTATAATAAAGAGTACTATCGTACAGTATGGCCACTCCCGCTCCCCGCTGAAAGTGCTGCCCACCCCCTCTCGGTTACATCACAGTTACTGCCTGTCAAAAACGCGAACAGTCGACCTGTCATATTTCACTCATACAAGCATGGTACGCGTTCACCTATACGAGCTTAGACTGTGTGCTAGGAACGCGCTTCTTTCATATATTTGATCGCCAGTGTCCGAGGTGTGACGGGACTGACGGGAGCGACTATTATTTGTTCGTTAGCTCATCGCTTACTCGTTTTTGGTGGGACTAATGCCTGCGTTACCCGATAGTCTGTAAAGCCGTGTGCGAGTGTGTAAAGCCCCTTGTTAGCGCGTGCGACATTTCCGCGTTTGAAACGGGCTTTTTTGATTGGCGATGGAATTTGTACGGCAACTGCCAATTCCAAGAGACAAAAAGTAGCCTATGTCACTTTCCATCCATTCAACTATCTCCACTTAAAAAATTACGTCAATTCGTCGCTCCGTTTTGCCGCGAAAGACGGACAAACAAGCACACACACTTTCCCATTTATAATATTATAATATAATATATATATTATTTATTAACCACTTTGTAGGCTCAAAAACTCACCAAAAGCAAAAAAATGTTAGATATCTCGCTAAGATGACTCGTGTTGATGCTAGTATGTTTCTTTTTCCCACGGATAGTCAAGAGGTTTATAAATTAATTCATAAACTTCGAAATACTCTGCCTCCGTAGGTTATGATGATTTATCCACACAAATATTTAAACACTGTTCTTGCTTTATTGCACCAGTTCTCAGCCATCTTATAAATTTGTCATTTGTTCAGGGAGTGTTTCCTCAAAAACTAAAAACAACATTGATAAAACCAATCTATAAGAAAGGCAATAGAGGTACTTTGGATAAGGATACAGACCGATAGCTCTCATACCAATATTATCAAAGATTGTTGAAAAAGCTATGTATGAGAGAATATCTAAATTTTTTAGCAAATATACAGTGCTCTCCAAGCAGCAAAATGGGTTCCAAAAAGGGAAATCTACCAGCCTTGCTGCCTTTCAAATGGTAATGGAAATTACAAAGGCTTTAGATAAGCGAGCCTCAACGACTGCTATATTTTTCGACATGAGCAAGGCGTTCGATTTAGTAAATGAAGATAATGAATATGTAAGCCATAGATCTGACTTCAAGACTCATACAGTTGGTGTCCCTCAGGGGAGTATTTTAGGGCCGTTACTCTTCCTGGTATATATCAATGACCTACCATTAAGCACGAATCATCATTGCATTCTTTTTGCTGATGATGTGTCTGTTGTCATATCCAGTGAACACAAAAGCAATCACACAAACGATGTTAATACAGCACTTTCTAATATAATAGACTGGCTAAATATAAACAGTTTGCAAGTAAATTTTAGCAAAACCACATAGTCAATTTTGGAATGGGTATGGAGAAAAACAACCAATGACTGTTACATATGATGATCAACAAATTACTGAGTCAGATCATGTCAAATTTCTTGGAATAGTGGTTGATGATATGTGTCACTGGAACCATCATATTGAAGGTGTGTGTAAGAAATTAAATAGTTTTGCGTATGCTCTTTGGCGCTTAACTAAGATTTCAAGCCAAAAACAGCCGTCCAAGCGTATCATGGCTACGTGGCATCTAGTCTGAGGTATGGTATAACGGTATGGGGGAACGGCTCAAATATCCTTGGATTGTTTATAGCTCAAAAACAATGTATACGTGCGATTTGTGGTGTGTCCGTATTAACTTCATGCAGACCATTGTTTAAAAAACTAAATCTGCTTACAGTACCTTGTTTATATATATTTGAAATGTGTGTATTTGTAAAATGCAACCAAACTTTATATACAAAAAATTTTATTATGAATTATGTAACTTTAATACGAGGTACCCTAACAAACTCATATGTCCGAGAACACACACAAGTTTATATAAGAAAAGTTGCTATCCTATGAGTATACTTTTGTATAATAAGCTCCCAGACACTATCAAAGGCCTTACTTTACATTTGTTTAAAAGAAGATTATTTGAATGGCTAAATGAACAGACTTTCTACTCTGTAAAGGAATATTTAGACTACTAAACCGCTAAATCTGTGACATCTCAATTAATTAATTTATTTATATTCGATAATTTGTATTGTTTTGTATATTAATATTTCTATGTAGATATAATCTAGCTTTAGATAGGTATTATTTAAGTGCATGCATAGTACTAGACCTAGGTACAATCTGAGATTTGCATGTCACTGTGTGACAAGGTAGATTGGCTCACTTTATTGTAAACAAACACCTATGTATACCCTATCTTTCGCAAATAAATGACTTATGACTTATGACTTATATTATATGTATTATATATATTTAATAAGTATAAATAGTATGGATTCGTCCTAGTCCTCCTGACCTAGCCAAAGTTACATACAACACGAACATACAAAATTCTAACTTTTATTCAGCAAGTAGCCCACAAGGGCTCTTTGACACGTCAATACACAAACGTTTAAATTACATAAAACATGCTAATATTCAACAACCAATATCTGATGCTGATATAAAAGTCTACTTATTGTCCTTTGAGTCGTCGACTACCCCCGAGCCCTCCTTAGAACTTGTACACTCCTTTTTGCTGTGTACTTAACACAGCAAAAGGGAGTGAACAAGTTTCTAATGGGTTGGCAACGTGCATGTGACACTCCTTGAGTTGCAGGCGTTCATAGGTTACGGTGACTGCTTTCCATCAGACGGACCGTATGTTTGTTTGCCACCGACGTAGTATTAAAAAAAATGTTTTATGGTTATAAGTCGTAAACTAGTTGAAATTCAGATTAGTGATATTTTTAACCCCCGACGCAAAAACGACGGGGTGTTATAAGTTTGACGTGTCTGTCTGTGTGTGTGTCTGTCTGTCTGTTTGTTTGTTTGTCTGTTTGTGGTGTGTGTCAGTCTGTGGCATCGTAGCTCCCGAACGGATGAACCGACTTAGATTTCGTTTTTTTTTAGTCGGGAGTGTTCTTAGCCATGTTTCATAAAAATCGGTCTAAAGTCGCCGTCAATGGAACTTCCAAATAATGTAAACAAACCGCCATTTTGAAATTGTCTCTGAATGATGAATTTCTTAGTGATGCGAAAATACTCTGTCAAATAATGTCCAAATGTCAAGTAAGCGCTCTCCACACTCGCGCGATATTCGATACGCAGAAAGTGTCCACACTCGTGTTCGCGGCATCGGCAAATAAAAGCCATTAACGAGTAAAATAATATTGAAACCGTCAGTACCGACATTTTTTTATTCTTTTACCTACCTAAACAATGATAGTTGGTACAAAGAGTATTGAATCACTACGTGGTTGGTATAGAGCGTTAGTTGGGTAGTGTGTAGCTGGCTTTACAATATCGGCAACTTTAGTCCCAGCCCTATCCATCATAGACAATTGTAGAACTTAAAAGAAACAAAAACGTCATTTTAATTCGTCATAATCATAGATTTAGAATTATTAAACTAGATTGTTTAGTTAGGTCAAAAAGTGTGTCCACATGAGAAGTAATTGTTTGGGCTGGTGTCCCTCTCGCACTTGCGGACAATGTCAACATTATTCAGTGACGTCATCACTGTCATAAATTGGGGATACCAGTCAATTTTCAAAGTTACTACTAAATCTACTAACACCCAATTGAAAGTATTTTTTAATTATACAAATCTTTGATTTACTGGCATCAAAATAATTACATTATAATTATTTTCAAATTTTTTGAAATATATCGAAACCCTAGTTTGAATATAACATTAAAATAAAATAAGAAGTTATAAAGTCAGGTAATATACAGATAAAAATACTACTACTATGGGAACCTCATTAACACTGGCAACACGTGCGAGAGGGACACCAGCCCAAACAATGCCCTCTCATGTGGACCGTTTTCGCTAGTCTGATACGATCGACTTTCTGTTTCAGTAATAAGGTTTAATTTCGTATGGCAAAAAATGTGATTGAGCTGTCCCCTGTAAAGGTCTTTGGTCATAATAACCTAACTTTTAAACCATTTCAAGTTTTTATTGAAATCTCTAGATTAACTTATTAATATAAGGTTTTGCATGTTACGATAATAGGATCGTTTCAGTAATGTATGGTTTCAGTGGTGTTTGATGAGGTAGCGTGAAAATTCAAGGAGAAACAGTAACAAAACAATGTGATGCCGTTTGTTTACATTGTTTAGAAGTTCCATTGACGGCGACTTTACTGTGTTGCGGTCGGGGGTTTTTCAAAATTTTAATTTTGTGATTAGGTTATAATCTTGAATGATCAGGAATACGCTATGAAAACTATTCATTTTCCTAATGTTACACCGTATATTATACTATGTAGCCTACACAGCCTACACAGACACTGTTTGAAATGGCACAGGTTACGATTACAAACATGACACCAACTGTTTCGGTGATCCCCGTGATCCATTTATCCCGACAGTCTCGAGTGTGTAACCCTACCCTCCCATATCGGTACAGGGGAGGGGGATAATCGAATACGGTAGGGAGAGGAAATGATGACAATTTTGCCTAATTATATTTACGGAATATGTGATGTAATAAAATTAGTTTGAAACGGCGTAATATATATTGGAGGGCCTGTAACATGAGCAATATTTTTTTCTCAAACATGCAATGAAATATTGTCTTTACGTTCCTTAAAATGGGCTGGGAAGTATCGCTTTTTGGGCGCAACAACTCGAGAGGACTGTAAAGGGATTTCATATTATTTTTTAGGCCTAGGCCTGCAAAGTAACTTTTTTTTTATAAAATATTGTCCTTTAGAGCATTTTTTATTTATTTCATTGTATGTTTGAGAAAAGCGCTATACATGCCTCGGCGTGAAAACGGATTCCCGGCCTCGTATCCCTAGCCTATATACCCACTTGGCCGGAAATCCTCTTTTTCCCGGCCTCTGATGTAATGTACTATTTCATTTCTCTTGCTTTGAAAATGGGTCATTAATGGTCGGAAAAGTGTGGAGAAAGTGATGTTATTCTGCACTACATTTTGCATATTTAGACCATTTTTTTTTAAGCTGTCCACCCCACTTTTTTTTTGGATTTGGAAATTTTTATGTGGTTTCCACTCAGAATCGCGAGCTCTTTCAATTTTAATAGGAGAAAAAAAGTGTCCCAAGGTTTCTTTCCCATTCCGTTACCATTTTTCATACATTTTGTATGGCGGTAACGGAATGGAAGGTTCGAAAAAATGTATGGAAATCTTGGAACATTTTTTTTCTCCTATCAGGAACGAAAGAGCTCGCGATTCTGAGTATTGATCTCGTAAAAATTACAAAAAAGTGGGGTCAACTTTGAAAAAAATGGCCCATTTACAAAAATGATACCTATTGTTATAATTTTCTAATAACACTTTCCATTTACATCATTTGACTATTTTTTTATATAAATAGCTTTGATTAGATTTCACAAACGTCGAAAAAACTGTAGAAGTTTATTTATACTTAAAATTATATTTCAATAGAATATATGTTTATTTGATTTATTATTATTCGCAATGAGACTAAAGAGTAAAGTATCTATATACAGCGTAAATTTAAGAAGCCTTTAATATACATTAGTAATAACTTTTGCCCGCGGCTTCGCTCGCGTTAGAAAGAGACAAACAGTAGCCTATGTCACTCTCCATCTCTTCAACTATCTCCACTTAAAAGATCACGTCAATTCGTCGCTCCGTTTTGCCGTGAAAGACGGACAAACAAAGAGACACACAATTTCCCATTTATAATATTCATTAATATAGTATGGATATAAAAGTAACGTTTGTTAGTGTAAAATTATATATCACTAGAAGACGCTGACTTATTGGCACACGCTTTATGAAGGATAATAGAATAGACCCTTTGAAAAAAGATTACATAATACTTGTCATAGATACGCCACTCTTTCACGACAATGCACAGTGAGCTGCAAAAGACCACGGTGAATTTATCATCAATTACTTCTAGAACCAATATTACTTACACGCATTTTCCATGACAGTTACTCAATCGAGTAATATATTAGGACGTTACAACTCGTCGTACAGTTGCGTTCAGTTACATGTGTACTATTACGCGCACAAAAATATCTCAACACGCATTTATGCTCAGAATACATAATTATATTATTATTAGAAATAAAACTATGGAAACGGATTAAATCGCGTATAATGAATTTAAAATACATCCCGACGTTTCGAACTCTTACAGCGTTCGTGGTCAACGGGTGACTGAGGAAAAATTAAAATGTGCAAAAGCTACCCACTTACAAGAAATATTAACGAACCATGACCACAAATAATATAGATTTCTAAGGCAGGTTCACACACTATTAATAAAGCTTGAAGGTAGAATTCACCATTTAAATGGCAAATCCCACCACCATCCCAGTCAACTAGCTACTGTAGGCAAATCTTTGTTTCAGAGAGCCCAAAGGATATGTGACGACCAACATTTGACCGCGGAGCTTCGACATGCCAGGCAGGCGCTGTTGGCGAACGAGCTCAAGATACCGCGTGTCAAGCAGAAGGCCCGTTTGAAGATCCCTACAGTCGAGCGCCGGCCTGCAATTCTCCCTTTTGTTAGAGGGGTCACAGATAGGATCAGCCCCATCTTGAAACGGGCTTCTATTAAAACCTATTTCAAGCCTATGAAGAAGATGTCCCAATTCCTGAGGCCTGTGAAATGTCAAACTCCTCTACAAAGCGCGGGAGTGTACAGGCTAGACTGTGAGTGCGGCCTGTCATATGTGGGACAGACGAAACGAAGCATTTCCACACGGGTGAAGGAACACATAGCGGATGTCAAGCACCGTCGGCAAAGGTCTGCAGTCTCTGAACATGTCATGGATAAAGTCAATCATATATTATTATTAGACTTTTTCGAATAATTGCGCTCTTAAGTACGTATAATATAAAAGTGTTTCCAAAAGGGGTAGGCAGAGAACATGAAACTGTTCAGGTTTCAGAGCCACTCTTATCAATTTACAGTTTAAGAGAAACCGTAATTTTGAGATTGCTGGTCCACAATTGAACCCAAATCCCACCGTTGACTTCTACGACACCCACGAGAGGAAAGGTGTGGTGAACTATTCACCACACGGTTATCTATAGGAGTATTATTGACTTTTACATAATCTGTGACATCGACCCTAGCGAGGGAAAATAGCCACTTAAGCGATTTATCCTAACACCGGAGGATGACATATTGAACCTTCGCAACTGGTATTAATCTCCACTCTATTGAATATATGTGAAACAGTAGCGCTGGGCTGGCGGGTTTTTAGGTGGCACAGATATAGCCTACGATATAAGATTTGTCCTTGTAGCAATACAGACTACCAAGTGTTTATAGTTTGTACCGCCTTAACTAGGATACTATCTTGTTCTATTACATTTGAAAATTCTTGCTATGAACGTAAGATTTCACTTACCTTACGTATGAGGGTCTTACTGGTAGCTAGAAGCGTTGGTAGTTGATACTCCATAACTAGGATTCTAGCTGACGAAAAAATATTAATAATCGCAGCTGGTACAATCACTCTAGTGACGTTACAATTTGGCGCCCAGGATTCCAGCATTTCTTATTCATTTTAATTTTTTTTTACTAAATACATTAGGTTTCACTTACCGTAGTAGGCTGTAGGACTCTTCTTGGTCTTGGAGAAATGTTTTATCACTTCCCAGTTGGACATCTTCGGGGCAAGCTGAATCGTCATAGTATCCCAGTAGTTTTAAAATTCTAGCTACGTGACGTTACATTTTGGTGTCCCTTGACCAGGATATTTTAATATTTGGGATTAAAAGTGTACTCACCGCTGTAGGACTCTTCTTGGTCTTGGAGAAGTGTTCTATCACTTCCCAGTTGGACTTCTTCGGGGCGGGTGTGCCCGCGGGGGAGGGGGAGGAGCGGTGCGCGGGCGCGGGTGTCGAGCGACCGGAGTCGTCGCGCGGCGCGCCGCGCAGAGATGCGCAGCGGCGGCCGCGGAGCGCCTCCTGGGGAAAGAAATCCTGTTTAGTCATCTTTAATTGCCGGGGGGGGGGGGGGGAGGGGGACCACAAAACTGGTTAATACCATCTGTTTATATGATTTCTGGGATCTATACAATATATATCAGAAGTCAGATTGCGGTCCGCAATTTTTGCATTCCACTGAGCGTCTGGTCTATTGAAAACAAAAATATATTTGGAATAGCACCATGCTTAAAAAACTGTTTTTTTTTTATTTAAGGTTATTTTGAAACTAAGTCGGGTAGGCGTTTTAAATGATTCACTGGTAGTTTCATTAAACTTAAATTGACCGGTGTCTACACTACTTTGACATCCACCCGCCATTTTTAGTTTTCCGTGATCATGATGCATGTAACTGCTTCGAATTATCGGGAGCGCGATAAAAATCTCTCCGCTCTCAAATCTTCTTTCCCAGTTCCCAGATAAATCTCTTGGTCTACTCTAATGAGTAGCTAATGCTCATTGCCATCCACCCAGTAGGCAATGATGGCTAATTTGGTGCACCTGAAATCACAGAGGCGCCTCTGAACTAAATTCTCCTAAACACCCCCTACGGCCCCTACTCATAGTGAACAGAGTGAAAACCGAAGCTAAATAATTAGGGCAATTTTCGACGATTCTATCCTCCCGGATGGTACAAGTATAGTGGATGGTAATGATCTCTCATTACCAGTTAACCAGCAGGTAATGATAGCTTATTTGAACCGGCTCGAAATTATCTATCGGTGCAATAATACGGGGAGCTAGGTCCAAAATAGGTGTGCAATTTGGAGCAACGAAATTTTACCCGTTAATTTAATAAAGTTATTACAGAAGATGTAAAGAATCCAGTAGGCTAGTTTCCTACTAGACAAATCAGCTTATTTTTAAGAACTGTCAAAACGATTTTCTAATATGGAATCACAATGAAATATTGAGGAGTGACGTCACGGTCAATTCATTAAATTTATATGTTTCTCTTTGACTTATTACATAAATATAAATTATGTTTAAACATAACCACTATCCAAAGTTTTCTTCTAATTATGTGGTGATTTATTTTGTGCACTGTATAATAGTATTTTGTGCAACAGGCGTTTAAAGGAGGTCAAAAAAGACGAGTGGCGTGGGTAACAATTTGAGGCGCCGCCGAAAATTGTTATTAAGATGCCACGAGTATTTTTTGACTCAGGTAAACACCATTGCATACAATACTTTTTCTACGACCATGCACTTAGTTTTTATTAATAGTTTTCTTGAATAACTTTTGTGAAATTTACCTGTATTTTGACGCAAAGGTTTGCACTGTCAGCTCAGCTGCCCGTGCCCAAAGCTTTCCCGCGCACGCGCGCAGTATCGTTATAACTATGCGCTGCCATGGTTACAAAGCCAAACAATGCGTTTTCAGTTTTTTCGATACTGCGCGCATGCGCGGAAAGCCGGCGGACGCTGGCTTTGGGGAATATACTTTTATGTAGGGTTTTAAAGATCTATACACGACCCTGTAAGTGACGAATAACAGTTCGGGAGTAGAAAAAATATTTTATTTCAAGTATAGGAAACTAACCTAGTTCTAAATATTTTATAGAAGTAACAAGTAGGTAGTAAAAAGTAGGTAGTGTTACTTGCCCCCCTATAAACAGGTAGTACAAGTGCCACTTTGCTTATCCTAGTCCTATTTTCATGAATAAATTAATCACAATAGGTAACATGAAACAGTTTTACTACGATATCCAAAAAATGTTGGTCCCTTTTTGTCTTCATATTTGCACAGTATACCTTCATATCTATGCATAGCTTCGCTTGCCTTTATTATCCTAAAAATACGCGCACATTTCAATAGGCATCCGATCTTTGAAATTCGGTTCGGAATTTTTGTTTTGTTTCATTTAAGAACAAAAGATACGTATTTTCTATTTTACAATTCCCCATCGAATTTTCCACGAGCCTTTCATTGTTTATAGTAAGAATTTTCGATATATTTTTTGTTGAATGAGAAATGTTTTTTTTTATGTTTTTTCAGTATAGTTATTGACTTTAGCTCCGGTGCCGCATATTCTTGTTTTGCTGACAATTATTACCTAAAAGGTATATTTTTATTTCGGTGTTGAATTCTTTTGTCTGATTTCATTTTTAACCCCCGACGCAAAAACGACGGGGTGTTATAAGTTTGACGTGTCTGTCTGTGTGTATGTCTGTCTGTCTGACTGTCTGTCTATCTGCAGTTTGTCTGTCTGTCTGTGTGTGTGTCTGTCTGTGGCATCGTAGCTCCCGAACGGATGAACCGATTTTGATTTAGTTTTTTTTTGTCTGAAAGCTGAGTTAGTCGGGAGTGTTCTTAGCCATGTTTCATGAAAATTGGTCCACTATGTCGCGGTCGGGGTTTTTTTTTTTAATTTTAATTTTGTGGTTAGGTTATTAGTGGAGAGTCAAACTGCCCATTCTGTCAAATACTTTTAATATTATAGCCTATTGAGTCCCACTGCTGGGCAAAACCCTCCCCCTCTTCTTTCATACTTTTCTATTAGTAACATACATAATTATACACGGTGCTCGTAAGCACCGCGAGAGATTTTAACAGCATATTCCTGATACCATTTTAAAACTAAAATTTAATATTTACTTTTCTGGATTTCGCGTAGTTTCAGTGTTGTTACCAATTGAAAAAAAAATCTTTTTCTACTCCCGAACTGTTATTCGTCATTTACAGGGTCGTGCACAGATCTTTAAAACCCTACATAAAGGTCTATTCCCCAAAGCCAGCGTCCGCCGGCTTTCCGCGCATGCGCGCAGTATCGAAAAAACTGAAAACGCATTGTTTGGCTCTGTAACCATGGCAACGCCTTAAATACTATAATTACCTATACTTAGTACAAAAGGCATTTTTCACGGCGTTGATATGTCACTATATCCTCATTGATAGATGTCAAAAAGTGAGAAGTAAAACCTTTAAAAAATAGGTTTTTAGAAAAAAAAAACAATATAACTCATTTCAAGTTCCAGTTATATTGAATAACATTTACCTATTTTTTATGTAAAAAACATTTAAAAATAATAAAAAATATATTTTTTCGCAAAATTTCTTTACCTCGTACCTATTTTTTTTTTTCAAATATCTCGCAACACTCACGAGCACCGTTTAAAGTCATGTCATTACCATGAGAATTAAATTAGCACTTCTGTATAAGAAATTTCCTCTATGAAATACTAGCTTCTTCCCGCCGCTTCGCCTGCGTACTAATCTTGTTTTCCCATACAAACTTTGGACCCCTATTTCACTCCCTTAGGAGGTTAATTTTGAAAAATCCTTTCTTAGTGCTCCTCTACACTTTATAAGGAACCTACGTGCCAAATTTAGAACCTCTACGACCAACGGTTTCGGCTGTGCATTGATATGTCAGTCAGTCAGTCAGTCAGTTTCAGTTTCTTCTTTTATATATTTAGATTGCTTTTCATCCACTCCTCCTCATCAATAAATAAGAGTATTTCAATTAAATGTTCCCTTTGAACCCGCTAAAAATAAACGAAATACAAACTTCTCTGAAGTTCCAGAAAAAGAATTATAAACATTAACTCTTAATGAATTTTCATACCTTTCTTCACAGACCCTTATTAACCCTTTTGCCTTTTAATTAAGTAATCTTTGATTGTTCACTGAATATTTTAACAATACCAAAGACATATATAACTCCGTATAGACAGATAAAGTCTAAGAAAAAACGTACCTCAGTACCATACAGAAAAAGGTATATACGGTGGCCTAGATGGCATTACCTACACCTTTGGGGTACGCTCAGCTAGATGGCGCTAATATTAATATTTGACATTTTAACACATATCAAGCTAAGAATATGGGCCAAATTGTCAAAACTGAGGTTCAAAAGTTTTAAGCCTGTGTCAAGAGATGGCAGTCTATGGCACTGTGATTACACATTTTAATTTGACAGAACTCTCTATAATACTCGATCCTCTTTGACAATACTGAAGTCTACCAGTAGGCCTAGCAGCTAGCACATGATGGCCGCGAGAGTATGTCGCCGCGAGATACATGACACGTCTTCTTCTAACTGTAATATTAATGACAAAAGGACGGGTAGTCTATCTCGCGGCGACATACTCTCGCGGCCATCATGTGCTAGGCCTACTGAGTCTGTTCTTGATGAGACTGACGTTTTAGAATAGTTACTACTCACACTCAAGGATTAAACGTCACAAAAAGTGTCATCATCCTCCTTGCGTTATCCCGGCATTTGCCACGGCTTATGGGAGCCTGGGGTCCGCTTTGACAACTAATCCCAAGATTTGGCGAAGGCACT